>NC_084966.1:13668041-13850541 GCF_949316205.1 Platichthys flesus
CTTCCGAGATCAGACGAGATCGGGCGTATACAGGTTGGTGTGGCCGTAAGCGAACGAGTCCACCCTCTGAACCTTATTTATACATGTAAATACGTCAGGTAAGACTGGAAAAAAGCTTACAGCACCTGGTATTCCCAGGCAGTCTCCCATCCAAGTACTAACCAGGCCCGACCCTGCTTAGCTTCCGAGATCAGACGAGATCGGGCGTATTCAGGTTGGTGTGGCAGTAAGCGTTTGAGTCCACCCTCTGAACCTTATTTATACATGTAAATACATCAGGTAAAAGTTGAAAAAAGCTTACAGCACCTGGTATTCACAGGCAGTCTCCCATTCAAGTACTAACCAGGCCCGACCCTGCTTAGCTTCTGAGATCAGACGAGATCGGGCGCATTTTTTTTTTTTTTTTTTTTATTATCAAAAATATATTGTATTTACATTTTTTGTATGTACATTACTTTTTTACATTCCTTCATGCTTTACCAGGTTTGTACATTTTTACATGCATATACCGTATTTCACAGGAAACACACAAATCAATAAATAAATAAAACCAAAATTAACTCATTGAATAAAGAAAAGAAAAAAAAACTTTTAACCAAAATTCATTCTCACCTCATTCACATTTCCATTTATTACTTCAATAAAAGTGCTGTCTTCCACGAATCCTTTCCTAAACTCCTCTTCCCCAATATAACTCCATATCAATCTCACATCTCTTTCTATCAGATGTTTGAAGATCGTCCATACCTCACATCCCCTTTTTTCATAATGGGCCATGTCCCTTCTTAGTTTTACGGCATATCTGGCATGGCTCAGCACATAGTTCATTAGATTAATATTGCATCCATCCTTTCTTTCATTCACACCAAACAGCCACAATTTCTTCCATTCCATCATTACCCCCAAATCCCCTTTCCAGCACTTGTTTATTAGTTCCTTCATTTTTCCAAAGTATCCCGTTAATTCCCCACATTCAACAAACTCATGCATACATGTTTCCACTCCCTCCTCACATACATCACATTCCTTTCCCACCTTGCTGTCAAATTTGCTGATTATTAGGTTGTTATAGATCCGGTTGTGCCTCAGCATAAAATCAAAATGTTCGCATTCAATACTATTCCATTTCACCCCCAGATTTTCCCATATCTTTCTCGCATCCAACTCATTCATTACTTTGCTCCACACCTTCTCTGCAGCCGGTCTCCGTATCTCATTTCCTCTCATACATTCATACATAACTCTGGTTTTCACATTTTTCAGACTCACCTTGCACTCCCCTTCCCCAACATACATCTCTATCTTGTTTCCCCCCTTCACCATGTTTTCTCTCTCTATCATTCCTATCCACTCTTTGGGCATTGCTTTCTTAATTTTTTCTAATTCACCTTTTGCTGTGCCTAGCCAAATTTCATCCCCATTTTCTCTTACTTCATCCACCACTGCCTGTGCTCCCATAAATCCTGGTATATACTCATACACTAAATCCCTTATCCTTCTTATCCCAGCCCTCCACATCACCCTGTTATAAATCATTTCTCCTCCCACCGTGAGTTTTGGATTTAAAAACACTGGTTGCTCCCAAACCTGTCTCACATCCTCGCATTCATACTTCACACTTTTTAAAAACTCACCCCATGCTCCCAACATCTCTTTGTGGATTTCAGTCACCCCATTCATCATGCCTTTTTTAAATTTCATGTACATTCCACTCTCCCCACATCCTCCACATTTATTCATTGCTTCTTTCAAAAAGGCCTTCCACACATGGTCTCCATCATCCCTTAAGTATCTTACCATCATTTTTACCCTTAGTGCCTTCTTTTTCCCCTCTAGATTCACTAACTTCAACCCCCCGTCTTCATAATCATTTTCTAAAACTTCCCTCGCTATCCTTACTCCCCCCCCATCCCACAAAAAGTTACTTATAACCCCTCTTTCAACACTCTCACAGGCACATCCATCACGTTCATCACATATTTCATTTTACTCATAATCAGCGCATTCACCACTACTACCTTACCTTTTAGTTTCAACTTCCTTAGTTTCCAAAACCCTAACGTTTTTTTCAAGCTATTTATCATTACTTCAATCCTATCTCTCCCATCTTTTCTCTACTCCCACCTATGTACATTATTTCTGACTTATCTATGTATATTTTGGCTCCAGATGCCCTACCATATAATTCTACACTCCCTAATACTTCAACTACACTTTCCCTATCCCTAACTGTCACCGTTGTGTCATCCGCATATTGATATAGAGTGCTCACCTGTCCACCCGGTATTTCTATCCCCCTAATCCTCCTATTTTTCAAAATGAGTTCCGCTAACGGCTCTGCCGACAAGGAGTACAGCAAAGCCGATAGCGGACATCCCTGCCTCACTGATCTTTCTATTCTAAATTCACCCGTGACTATCCCATTGACCTTAATCTTACTTCCTGCTCTTTCATACATTCTCCTCACCCATCCTATCAATTTCTCTCCAAATCCCATCTTTCCTAACACTTTATACAAATATCCGTGATCTACTCTATCGAATGCTTTATTAAGATCTAAACTCGCTATAACCCCTCCACTGTTTCTCTTCATGTGTATTATTGTATCCCTAATGCTACTTATTGTGTCTGCTATGTCTCTCCCTGGTATACTATATGCTTGTGTGCTTCCCACCACCGTCCCTATTACTCCCTTCAATCTATTTGCTAACACCTTTGCTAAAACCTTATAGTCCCCATTTAACACTGTGAGTGGCCTGTAATTTTCTAATTTGTCCCTACTTCCTTTTTTTATAAATGATGCTAACTAACCCTGTTATCATACTATGCGGCATTTCTCCCTTCTCTTCTATCCATCTATATAATCTATCCAATACTGGTACTAATTCTTCTCTAAACTCTATATAAAATTCGCCTATTATTCCATCTATCCCTGGACTTTTATTCCTGCCTAACCCATTTATTGCTTTCTCTATCTCTCCCTTACTTATCTCTCCCTCGCACACCTCCCTATCCTCATCACTCAGTTTAGCCTCCATCTTGTCTACCACCTGTCTGCTACTCTCCTCATCTACCTCTTCTTTCTTATATAACTCCCTATAAAATTCTTCAACTCTTTCCACTATCCCTACAAAATCTGTTATTTTTTCGCCTCCCTTTCCCTCCACTTGCTCAAAATAATTTTTCTCCTGCCTTGTATTCTCTAGCCCTAAGAAATACCTTGTACATTTTCACCCTCTACTGCATATCTTGCCTTACTTCTTCTTATTGCACCTTCACACTTTCTCTGTTCTATCTCCTTTAGTTCATCTTTCTTCCTTATGTATCCCTCTGTCATAATTCCCCCGCTTTCTTCTCCTCTTCCTCTAACTCCTCTTTTAACCTTTTTTCTCTCTCCCTCTCTTTCTTTCCCCTATTTTTACTGTGTTTTTTGCTTATTTCCCTTATCCCCTCTTTCAACCTTTCACACCACCTCCCTGTGTCTTCCTCATACATGCTCTCATCCATCTCCCACTGTATGTAATCTCTCACCTCTTTTTTATATTTTTCATCTTTGAGCAACTGACCATTCATACACCACACCCCCCCTCCTCTTCTCTATGTTTCCCCTCCTATTGTATATTTTAACACCTTGTGATCGCTATAAGTTGTGGTTATATATTCTATACTCTTTATCCCTTCTGCTAAGCCCTTCGTGCTCAATACTAGATCTATCCTGCTCTGTTTTAATTCCCCTTTCACCAGTTGTATTCTTGAGAACTCTCTCCCCTCTGGATTTCTTTCTCTCCATACATCAGTCAGTCCTGTCATACTTTTTAGTTTTTCTAATACCTCTCTTGTTGTATCATTTTTAAAATGCATGTTCTTTGACACATCCAGTTTCCCACACCACACATTAAAGTCCCCAACAATCATACACTTGTCATCACACATTTTTACCATCTTTTCAAACATCACCTTTCTTTCTTTCTCCTCATTCGGAGCATACACATTTACCAGCTTCATTTCCTCATTCATATATTCAAATTTGATCCCTATCACCCTCCCATCTCCCTCATCATCACACCTTCTCATATTTTCTATCACTCCACTCTTAATATCGCTACTCCCCTTGCATTCCCATCTCCATTATTTGCATACACATCTCCCCTCCATTCATACTCCACCTCTTTTATACATCTCTCATCCCAGTGTGTTTCCTGTAAACATATTATGTCATAATTATTCTTTCCATATATCTGATGTCTTTTGTTTTTGTTCTTTAGCCCCCTAGCATTTATTGAGATTATTGTTAACATTATTAGTATCGTAATTTTCCTTTTGGTTTTTCCTTATTCTTAGTTTTTTTATTAATCCTCATGTGCCGCTGGGTATTCTGCCTTTTCCTTAGTTGTGTTATTTCCGTTAAGTCCATGTCAGTTTCTGATCCTACCTTCTGTGATGTGGTGGTCTCCTCCCCGCTCGTTGTGTGCGTTGCTCCACTCAGCACTTCCTTCCTCTCTCCCTTCTCTTCTCTGCGCCTTCTTCCCTCCTTAGCGTCCAGGCCTGCATCCTCCGCTCCGACTCCCCTTGCTTCTGTCGTCTCCTTCTCCTCCAGGCCGGCCTTCACCGATCCTTCTCCATTTGCCTCCAGATCCTTCTCCTCCGCCCCGCTTCTCCTTGCTTCTGTCGTCATTTCTGGCCTTCTCGTCTCCAGACCTGTCTTCTTCGTTCCGTCTCTCCTTCCTTCTGTCGACCCTTTCCTTTCCATCGTTGCCCCTGGCTCCAGCTCTCCTCCGTCCACCTCCGCGTCGTTTCCTCTCGTCCTCTCCTCCCTTGGTCCAGAACGTCCCTTGTCAGCTGGTGCGGCCAGTGTGCTGAGGCCTGGCGAGAAGCGTGAGGGAGGAGGAGAAAAAAAAAAGAAAATAACTTAACGAAAGACAAAAAAAACATTCCGAAAAAAGCACAGCGAGGCAGAATCTGAGAACACTCCAAAACAGCCTATTACCCACTTTTACACCATGTAAACTTCTGCTTCATTTGACTGTTATATGTTTATATGCTGTATGTTATAAAGTATGTTATTTTTCTATTTTGTAAAGTCGTCTACTGCGTAGATGTTGCCTGCCATGTCACAAGAATTGCACTGCTCCGATGACACTGTCATTGGTGCATGTGACAATAAACTTTGATTTGATATTTGATTTGATGAGGGAGGAAGATAAAACAGAGATAAATGTTGGAGAAGGAGAGTTCAAGGTGAGCCTGAATTTTTTTTAAATTTTTAAATGTATATTTCATCACCTTTGGAATACCTCTCCCCTGACTATCTGTCTAACCAATGCTAACTACCTTCTCTAGACCCTAGTCTTCATGCATTTCATGACAGGTGTTTTAAACACAAAACCAATGACCAGGTAAAGCACCAGCTATGCTGTTACTCACCAGACGGACATGGACGTGTACCCAAGACACAAAGTCAAATCATGTTTATGCACAAAAATAACAAACAAAAATAACAAACCAACAGACCCCCCGAGAGAGATACTGTTGCTTAGTCCTACCAGGAAAGGTAACGCCAAAAGGTAAATCCATCTAATTAGTGCCTGATAAATAATGCAATTAGTCCCACCAATGTAAGGTCAAAGCACTACATTCACACTCTAAAGTTATCACACACCCTGGGCTACCAGTACACTATTCCAGGGGAAACGTATCCTACTAGAGGCCTATTACTTTCTCAGGACAGAAAAGGGTGAGAAACAAACGTGGATCTGGATTTCGGACGAGCCCCCACTCGTTACACCTTGGCTCATGTGTGCAACAAGAAACACTGAATGGCACAAAGCTCTGCAGTTACAGTATTTATGCATTTATTCTACAGGAATAATACTACAAAGAACAAAATACAAAGAAAACCTCCACATGCCCATGTTGAGGTAGACCCGGTGAATGAGAGACCAGAGCCCAGTCTGCAGGCCCCTTAAGTAGTGGGCCCCCAGGTGTGCCACATCCCCACTGATCACCAGAGTTCGACTCCGCCTACAGGAGCCTGAAACAGAACACACACAGCAGACAACTCCAGGGTTGTCACAAGATGAATGACAGAATGTATAAGGAAGATATAGGGAGGTGGTGGGGAAGGTTGAAAGAGGGGATAAGGGGCATGAGCAAGAAACACAGTAAGAAGTAAAATAAGTTTCTACGTCAATGTATTGTCAGTTTTTCGTTTGTTCGAAAAGAAGAGTTTATTATTTTAAACAATCCTCGGACAGATTTTGCTGTTTGGGGGAAATTTCGATTTTTTTGTTTAACCTCGAAAGACGGACAGCATGGCAACAAACGAGAAGGAGCAGACAGACGTAAAAACAATCACGGACAGAGCAAGAGGAGGAGATGAAAGATGTGAAGTGAAGGACGCAAAACAGTCGAACAGACAGGAAAATGCCAGTGAGAGGGCACACGGACCAAACACTTCCACCGCTGGTCAAACGAGGCACAGAGGAAAAATATGCGGAGAGGAGCAACGAGGGGAGAGAACAGGAGGTCTCATTTATAACCGTTGCGGGGGCTGAAACGTGCGTACGCCACTTCTCACACTGCGTGTATCACCAAATCACTGCAGTGAACGTGACTGTGCCATCAGGCTCACAGAGCGCACTGGAGATCACTTACAGGAAATGAAGAAACTTTCCAAATAATATCCCAGAGATATTTCGTTCGGTTATTTCCACCCCTTGCTCCCTTGTTAGCAAGCTGACTCCCAGCTCTGCACTTTCCTCCAGCCATCCTCTTGAAAAGTTTCTCCTTAGATGTATGTTAGTTTCCTATGATCTGGTCTGGCTATGATTTGGCCTGAGTCATCAAAGCACCCTGTCTGAAGTTATTTGTAAACTCAATTAAACTGTAGTTTCTCTCCAAAAATGAGTTCAAAAGCACCACAGCTCCACCAAAACCCGTTTCCTAGCTGCTCCACATGTTTGTTCAGAGACACCGAGTGAAAACAAGCACCTGTTGAGGATCTCTTAGTAATAAAGTCAAGTAATTGTGCAGGAAGCAAACACACCGCTGATGGCCGAGGCTCCTGGTGAAGTTGAGCCAGATTTCCTATCAGAACCGTGAACGTTTCATGCTGAGGATGCTGGAGAGTCATTATAGAAGTAGGGCTACATTTCATATCCATGTTGAGTTTGATCAAATGTTCATTTTAAGTCATGATAAAATTAATATTGGGGCACATTTGTCTCATTTGACACAAAAAGTCAAAAGTTTATATAAATTATTTTCCAGAAAATGTTTAAGCTTTACTGGGATTTGCTTTTCTCTACTTAGTAAATACCAAGTTGTGCTCATCATATTAACACTAGGATACATGTTTCTGTATATTATGATAATAATTATTTGTGTAAATAATCATTAAACCTGACAAACGTTTCTGGAAAACTGTTTGACCAGTGTGTGAGATATCTCTGTTAACCTGTCAATATATGTTACCTATTGATCAATAGATCAAGTCTTCTCAGACTTTTATAGCCAATAACACATTCATATTACAAATGAAGGCCTTAGTGTCAACAAACACTGTGTTTATCCAGAATGTACACACGTGTGCAGTATGTGAAAGTGTTTGTGTAAATTGAAGTGTGTACACGTCATTTTAACCATTCAAACAGACTTTATTTATTGTGACGACCCCTTCTCACCTGGGCACTAGGTGTCGCTGTTCCCAGAACTACAGGTGGAGTGGGCGTCAGCGACAATCAGAGCACATCTTGGCCAGGTGTGCTCTGCCCTTTAAAAGACTTGCCAGATTCGTCTTGCGCCACCTACGGGACGAGGTTGGTTCTCCCGGACGCCAGCAGCCTTTTCGGTTTTCTTCATGGAGACTTTGGTTTGTTGTTTGTTCCATTAATAAATATTCTAATAGAGCCACAGTTCACCCGTGTCGTCTCCCTCCTTGCCACAGTCGTGAGCAAATGGGGGCTCGTCCGGTGCACGCTTTTCCTCCACCTTTGTGAAAGACTGGATAGGCGGAGAATCGATTTTTGTGAATGAGACCTGTGATCAGGTAATGTGTGAGCGTAGTGTGACGTCCAACACCAAGTCAGCTGTGCGCCTCGTGTTTTTGTGAATGAGCGGTGTAGTTTGTTTGTGTGGGAGATGTTCGGGTAAGTGAACTGACGCTGTTGTGTGTTGGCTTGTTTCTCCGTGTTGCTCTGCCGGGTATTTCCTGGTGTTCCTTATTTTTTTTTTTGTCTTGTGTGAAAGTGGTTCGAGCAGTTGTCTCGGGAGCATGTCCGATGCTGCAGGTGGAGTCGCCAGTTTGCGGGATTCAGTGCATAAATACCCACCACAACTAGCACCTGGGGCCGGTATTTCAAAATGATCCGACAGGATTAATCCACCTGGTTTGGATTAAATCCTGATCAGATCCTAAAAACGGGTATTTCAAAGCAAATCTGATCATGAAGATTCAGATTCAGATTTGGCAATCCAATCCTGCCTTTGATCCGGATTAAGGCTGCTGTTGAGTATTTCAAAACTTAAGTGGGAAATCTGGATCAGTTTGATCCTAAAAATCAGGATCACCCTGATCCCACCTCAGAGGTGGATTTGAGGGAGGTTACATGTTAAGATTTGAACAGTTGAAGTGTAACTGCTCCCAAAGTTCTTTGTTTAATACAACTAAGCTTCACTGCTGTTTGATCAATGTTTATTTCCTTTTCACGTTCCTTTTTTTTCTTCTGCAAACATGCACGCTGTTCACTGCAATGCTTTAACAAATCGGCGTCAGAAGTGCAACACAGAATAAACACTACACTACTGCGTGTAAGTGACATTACAAACTCCAATTAACAAGGAATTATGAAGGAAAGACAACGTGATTTATTAAACAAACAGTGTTAAACTATGCAGTATACATTTCAGTCTTTTAACTGCTTTTCCAGCAACTGAATTCTTAACTTCACTTCTTCTTGTTTAAGAAGTGTTAGTTTGATTTGTTCATTTGTTAGAATTATTTGTTGCTGAGCCCGTTCCGTTTCAACCTTCAGTAGTTCATTGTAGCCATCCCCCTTCTCAGCTTGCCTTTTGCGCTTACATGGTGGTGGTGGTGCCGGTGGATTCCACATCTCCTCCAAGACAGGGCTCTGGCTTGTGCTGGGCTCTTCAAATGCCAGCTCCACAGGGGTGAGGGTGACCAATTCAGCAGACAGGTTCAGAGGCTCCTAGGGGTCGATTGACTCCCCTGTACCAGCTGGCAGTATTCCAAACAAGGCTTGGGAACTCTCACCTCCTATGATGTCCAAAACCGTATCAGTGAACTCCCCACGTTTTATGGACTTGTTCCCTGTTTGGGGGTTTTTCGCCACAGAATGGTCCTTTGTAGCCTTTTGCTTTAAGTTTTTCCACCTAAGCTGAACCTGCTCAACACTCCGCCGTTGGCCACTACCAGTGGCATTAATTTGCCTTGTTATGTCGGCCCATATTTTATTTTTTATTTTTGAGGACAGAGAACTCTGTCCAGGACCACTAAAACCTCCAAAAAAGGGCCTGGTAATTGGCACGAACACCCTCCAAAAGGGCCGTTGTCTCTGCTGTTGTGAAATTACTTCCTTTATTCTTCTCCATGTTGTCTGAGAAAGCCCTATCACTAAGGAAGGCCTTAAATACCATAAAGCTAAATTGAAAGCAGGTGAGAAAGAACAGGTCACAGACTTTAAAACTGGGCTCGTTAGGTCAATGACCTTTGCTTCTGCAACATGACATCCATAGTACATGTCCTGCGGCACCGTCAGAGACGATACAAGCCTCGTCAGTATGTCCAACAAGGTAATTTCATTGAGCAGTACTCAAATGATGAGCTTTATGCACGGTTTAGATTTCGAAGAGAAGATATTTTGTATATATGTGAAATTCTTCGCCCACATCTTCAACGTCCTACAAGAAGGAGTCATGCCTTAACTGTGGAGGAGCAGGTGCTTATTGCCCTACGTTTCTTTGCCTGTGGATCCTTCTATGAAGTCATTGCAGATGGCCTGGCTGTGACAAAGTCTACAGTGGGACACGTCATGCATTCAGTGGCAGCAGCCCTGGCTGGTCTAATTCACCAGTATGTGAGATTTCCAGATACTGAGGAAGAAATAACACAAACCAAGAGAAAATTCTTCTCAATTGCCAGGATGCCTAACACTATTGGTGCCATCGACTGCACCCACATACACATTCAGGCACCCCATGAAAGAGAATGGGAATTTGTCAACAGAAAGGGACGGCATAGTATCAACGTGCAGCTCATAGAGAATGCTGACCTTAAAATAACCAACTGTGTTGTGAGATGGCCTGGTTCTGTACATGATGCACGGATTCTAAGAGAAAGTCATCTCTACAGAAGACTGCAACAAACTGCGCCGGATGGTATCCTCCTGGGTGACAGTGGTGTCGTGGCAATTTCTACAATCCCACCTTTAGCAAGGAGGAAACGAGACACAATTCTCTCACAGTATTGTCACACATTTAATGCTCGAGCATGGTACATACAACAGAGTTGAGTTTGTCATATGCACCCAGACAGAAGACAGTGGTTGGTATTTATACATTTGGCTAACCCACCCATTCGGGAGGGGGTGGTTAAACAGTTAATGACATGCAAAAAGGGAGCACTTCAAACATCTTACAGCTCCTCCTAGAGAGGAACAAAACGTATCGATCATCCTCTTTGATATTCAGGAAATAGGTGAAAGTATGTCCCCTGTCCCCTGCTTTATCTCAGACCCCTGGAGTGTAACATCTGTCTTAATGTCTACTACCACCATAAATCCCCCGCGGTTTAAAGTCTTTGTTAGGTGAATTTGTGGGTGAGAAAGTCACATAACATCAAAGTAGTTCTTTACATCCAGACTAATTAGATTACTGTGACTGGAGTATTCAGGCTAACACTATTTCCTGTTGAACTCAGTTCAACAGGAAATAGCAACATCAAAGTGACATTTGTTAGAGATTCAATATTGATCAATCAAAGTATACCACATGTTACATTTCCCTTACAGTGGCTACCCACTTCTACGGTGGCTTATGACCCCCTTTGCTACTGTCACATGTGACCCACAGCAGAGGTATAACAATGCACACAGCGCAACAAGGGGAACAATTGAGCGTATCAATGGTGTTTTAAAAGGCAGATTTGCCTGCCTGAACTGTCTTTGTGTGGAGCCGAAGCAGGCCTGCAATATAATATCTGCCTGCATTGTTCTTCATAACATTGCCCAATTGAGAAGAGTTCCTCTGAATGAAGACATCCTGGACAGACCACCACTTGAGGCAGAAGTACCACAGCTGCAGCCACCACCACCACATCAAGCAGATGAACCAGCAGGAAGAGCAGTTCGAAATGCCATGGTTAATTTGTATTTCTCTTGATCCTCATTGATAAGGTCTGGTGCTTTTGTTTAACAAAACTTCGATTTGTATGTTTAAGTTTGAATATGAATGCCTTATTTAAGTAACAGTTTTTTTGTTAAGTTACCCACTGAAAAAGGCCTCCACTGAAACTCTGTCAAATGTTTTTATTCACGTGCATTCAGCACACACACTTAATTTTCATAGCCAAAGCTCAAATAGTAATGCCATTTGGAGCAAGTCTGTGCAAGTCTCTTCCCACAGACATCTGTAAAGAAAATCTAATATTAAGGTTTTAGGGCTGTCCCCTTTGTTAACAACTGTTTCCTAAAAAGATATGTACAACACATTTTAAAATCTACACACAATGCCTTGCGAGTGAATGCATTCAAATGGACTGTGGACCGCAACATACAGACGCTAGCCTATTTACTAGCTTGTTAGCTCCTTAACACAGGAGTCATTGGAGCAGCGTTAGCTGGCATTAGCGCGAACTCTGCTTAATTAGAGATCGCCAAGCTCTTCTTTCAACTTTGTGCTGATTTACATAATTGGTTAACTCAATATAATGATTGCCTTTCATCTAGTCTGAGGACGCATCAACACTGGCTAAGATTATACTTTAATTCAGAGACAATAGTTGAGCTAGCTTCTCCTTTTTCTGTAAAATGTTGGCTCCATTTCCTGTTTCCTGTCTGTGATCCAGGGGGCGGGACGGATTTGGACATCCCAATCTGCCGGTATCAGGATCACTCTGATCCAATCCAGCAAAGTTTTGAAATACCGGGATAGATCAGGTTGATCCGTGGCTGAGGTAAGGGGGATTTGGTTATCCGGATCATTCTGATCTGGATTACAAGTTTTGAAATACCAGCCCCAGGAGACTGGGGGGGGGGGGGGGTCTTTAATCAGTTTCTGGTTAGGCAGTCAGCGGGACAGCGCTGCAGTGACGTGCTGCTGTGTACAGCTTTAGGAGTGTGACCGCCGGTGCACAGAGTTAAATGTTAATATTCAGGCAGGTTAGCTGTGTTTTTCAGTCATGGCTACTGTGGATGAGTTTCTGAGTGCTCCGTCAGAGGAGTTATTAGACCGCTGTTCGTGAGATCAATTAATTCAAATTGCTGATCATTTCAAGATGGATATCAGGGATAAACGTTTAAAGGAGAATGTCAGGAGGATCCTCGTGATAATCTGGTGGAAATTGGAGTAATTGACACAAAATTCCAGGATGTGACTCATGGGGAAATTAAACGAATGGAGCTGGAAGTTCGCCGACTGAGTTTATCTCATGTTGAGGGCCCGGTCCCTGTTTCTCCTGCGCTGTCACACTCTTTCGATGTGACCAGTTGTCTGCGTCTACTTTGAAGTATCCTGAAATGATCGATTCCTCAAGCTAAATTCAATAATCAGGTCCAATCACTGCCGTACTCAGCCAGATTCAATACTACGATTCTCATCTACTATTTGAAACGCTACGTGAACATGTCGCGCGATGGCGCTGCAGATGTTGTGTGGGTTCAACTCCACCGACTGAGAAAGCAAACGAGTGAGAACGCATCACTCGCCCGACGGTCACTCTCATCGTTGACAAGTGAGTAAGTTGTTTATCGTTAACTGCAAATGACACTTGACAGTCTGCATGTATTGATTTTTCAAATTCTATTTGCACACGCTGCACGTTTAATTACAACCCTCCACTGTGCATGTCTCCATCACGTGCACAGATAACTGCCAGCATCGTGCACACTACAGCAGGTCTAATAAGGTCTGCTCTAGGTAATAATAGGTAATAATAGGTGGTCAGGTAAGTTACGAAAATATGTTAGCATGCTGATTGAGGATTGTTCATCTGTTCATCTAGCCTATTTCTATTCAATTAACCATCATTTGTAAAATATTTTTAAAGTAGATTCCAATTGGTCATCTATTTACATCTCTGGCATTGCTTTAGTGTTTTTACAAACTTTTTTCTCATCTTATTCTACAGAACAATCCCAACAATCCTCTCCTGGAACCGTCACCTTATCGTGGTGGAGAGGTTTGCGTGTCCCTATGAACCTGAGGGCTGTGTTGTCTGGAGCCTTGTGCTCCTGGTAGGGTCTCTCATGGCAGAGTGGTCTCAGGTGAGGGGCCAGACTAAGAATGGTTCAAAAAACCTCAATGAATAACGAAAAAAGAGGAGATGTGACCCGGCCCGGAGGAAGCCCGGGGCCCCCGTCTGGAGCTAGGCCCAGACGGAGGGCTCGATGGCGAGCGCCTGGTGGCCGGGTTTGCCACGGAGCCCGGTCGGGCATAGCCCGAACAAACTACGTGGCACCCCCCCTCTCTTCATCCCATGGGCCCACCACCTGTGGGAAGACCCGTTGGGGTCGGATGCGCAGCCACATGGGTGGCAGCAAAGGTCAGGGGTCTCGACGGACCAGACGCGGGCGGCAGAAGCTGGCTCTGGGAACGTGGAACGTCACCTCGCTGTGAGGAAAGGAACCGGAGCTTGTGAGGGAGGTGGAGCGCTATCAGTTAGATCTGGTGGGGCTTACCTCCACGCACAGTCTCAGCTCTGGTACCGTACTCCTGGATAAGGGTTGGACTCTATTCTTCTCCGGAGTTGCCGAGGGCGTGAGGCACCGGGCGGGTGTGGGGATACTCATAAATCCCCGGCTGAGCGCCGCGGTGTTGGAGTTTACCCCGGTAGACGAGAGGGTCGCCTCCCTGCGCCTAAGGGTTGTAGGGGGGAAAACTCTGACGGTTGTTTGTGCGTATGCACCAAACAGCAGCTCAGAGTAGTCGGCCTTCTTGGAGACCCTGAATGGAGTCCTGTATGGGGCTCCAGTAGGGGACTCCGTAGTTCTGCTGGGTGACTTCAACGCCCACGTGGGCAACAATGGAGACACCTGGAGAGGCGTGGTGGGGAGGAACGGCCTCCCTGATCGAAACCCGAGCGGTCGTTTGTTATTGGACTTCTGTGCTAGTCATGGATTATCCATAACAAACACCATGTTCGAACATAAGGGTGCTCATAAGTGTACCTGGTACCAGAGTACCCTAGGCCGAAGATCAATGATCGATTTTGTGATTGTGTCATCTGATCTGAGGCCGCATGTTTTGGACACTCGGGTAAAGAGAGGGGCGGAACTGTCAACCGACCACCATCTGGTTGTGAGTTGGATCAGGGAATGGGGGAAATTTCCGGATAGACCTGGTAAGCCCAAACGAGTAGTGCGGGTGAACTGGGAACGTTTGGAGGAGGCCCCCGTCCTAGGTATCTTCAACTCACACCTCCGGCGGAGTTTTTCTGGCATTCCTGTGGAGGTTGGGGGCATTGAGCCGGAGTGGGCGGTGTTCAAAGCCTCCATTGCTGAAGCTGCGGCGGCTAGCTGTGGCCTCAGGGTCTTAGGCTCCTCAAGGGGCGGTAACCCTCGGACACCGTGGTGGACACCGGTGGTCAGGGAAGCCGTCCGATTGAAGAAGGAGGCCTTCCAGGATATGATATCCTGGTGGACTCCTGACTCGGTTGCAGGGTACCGACAGGCCCGAAGGGCTGCAGCTGCTGCCGTGTCGGAGGCTAAGCAGCGGGTGTGGGAGAAGTTCGGAGAGGCCATGGAGAAGGACTTTCGGTCGGCACCAAAGTGTTTCTGGAAGACTATCCGGCACCTCAGGAGGGGGAAGCGGGGAACCATCCAAGCTGTGTACAGTAAGGATGGGACTCTGTTGACCTCAACTGAGGAGGTCGTCGGACGTTGGAAGGAACACTTTGAGGAACTCCTGAATCCGAATAACACGCCCTCTATGTTGGAGGAAGAGCTCGAGGTTGATGGTGTTTCATCGTCAATTTCCCTGGTGGAGGTCACTGAGGTGGTCAAACATCTCTGCAGTGGCAAGGCCCCAGGGATTGATGAGATCCAGCCAGAAATGCTAAAGGCTCTGGGTGTTGAGGGGCTGTCATGGTTGACACGCCTATTCAACATCGCGTGGGAGTCGGGTACAGTGCCAAAGGAGTGGCAAACCGGGGTGGTGGTTCCCCTGTTCAAAAAGGGGGACCAGAGAGTGTGCACCAATTACCGGGGCATCTCACTTCTCAGCCTCCCTGGTAAAGTCTACTCCAAGGTGCTGGAAAGGAGGGTTCGGCCGATCGTCGAACCTCAGATTGAAGAGGAACAATGTGGTTTTCGCCCCGGACGTGGAACTACGGACCAGCTCTTCACTCTCGCAAGGATCCTGGAGGGGGCCTGGGAGTATGCCCATCCGGTCTACATGTGTTTTGTGGATCTGGAGAAGGCGTATGACCGGGTCCCCCGGGAGAAACTGTGGGAGGTGCTGCGGGAGTATGGGGTAAGGGGGTCTCTCCTCAGGGCCATCCAATCCCTGTACTCCCAAAGCGAGAGCTGTGTTCGCATCCTCGGCAGCCAGTCAGTTTCGTTCTCAGTGGATGCTGGTCTCCGCCAGGGCTGCGCCTTGTCACCAATCCTGTTTGTGATAAACATGGACAGGATATCGAGGCGTAGTCGTGGTGGGGAGGGGTTGCAGTTCGGTGGTCTAAGGATCTCGTCACTGCTTTTTGCAGATGACGTGGTCCTCATTGGATCATCGGCCTGTGACCTTCAGCACTCACTGGATCGGCTGGCGGCCGAGTGTGAAGCGGCTGGGATGAGGATCAGCACCGCTAAATCTGAGGCCATGACTCTTAGCAGGAAACCGATGGATTGCTTACTCCGGGTAGGAAATGAGTCCTTAGCCCAAGTGAAGGAGTTCAAGTACCTTGGGGTCTTGTTCGCGAGTGAGGGTACTATGGAGCGTGAGATTGGCCGGAGAATCGGAGCAGCGGTGGCAGTATTGCGTTCGCTTTACCGCACCGTTGTAACGAAAAGAGAGCTGAGCCGCAAGGTAAAGCTCTCGATCTACCGGTCGATCTTCGTTCCTATCCTCACCTATGGTCATGAGGGCTGGGTGATGACCGAAAGGACGAGATCGCGGGTACAAGCGGCCGAGATGAGTTTTCTCAGAAGGGTGACTGGCGTCTCCCTTAGGGATAGGGTGAGAAGCTCAGCCATCCGTGAGGAACTCGGATTAGAGCCGCTGCTCCTTTACTTAGAAAGGAGTCAGCTGAGGTGGTTCGGGCATCTGGTAAGGATGGCCACTGGGGGCCTTCCTTGGGAGGTGTTTCAGGCACGTCCAGTGGGGAGGAGACCTCGGGGAAGACCCAGGACTAGGTGGAGAGATTATATCTCAACACTGGCCTGGGAACGCCTCGGGATCCCCCCGTCAGAGTTGGTCAATGTGGCCCGGGAAAGGGAAGTCTGGGGCCCCCTGCTTGAGCTGCTCCCCCCGCGACCCGACACCGGATCAAGGGGCAACATCCTGGGCTGAGCGATGAGGCCGATACGGAAGTGTAAAAAGCTGCAGTTCACTGGGTGGCCACTAGAGGCTGGCTCCAAGAAACAGAAAGTCCCATTGACTCCAATGTTAAAATGCCCAACTTTAGAGCAGAATTAAACCTGTTTACAGCATGGTTCAACCTTTGGTTTTAGTCTCAATCGCGAGGTTTTTCATTCATGACAACTCTGAGGGTGGTGAATTTTTTTCTAACTCACCCGTTTAAGCGATATTGAGGTTTAAAATTATGCATAATTAGGGGCGTGGTCTATTGATTGACACCTGGGCACAGGCTCCGATGCGGGCACAGCTTGTCACTAGCCGCTCGTTAGCTCCCCTCAAGCCACCTGCATGCTGCTCGGTCCACTCGTAGCTTCATGTCGGCGGATCCCCGCCGATTCACTCGACACAAACCATGGCTGGCTGTGCAGTTCATTGTACTAACAGACCGTCTCACAACTCTGTTGTCAAGTTCTTCCGCTGAGTGAAAATCGATTTTTATTTAATTCATATATTAGAAGCGTAGCAATGATTAGCAGTTAGTGTTGCTCACAATGCATGGCTTGTTAGCTTATGTCGAGATTAAGCTAATGTTGTTTAAGCTTGTGTTCACCGCATAGCCTGTAGGTTCCTCTCTGAGCAGCACAGCCCGATGCGGTCCTGATGCTACATTATGGAGCGTTAATGCTAGTCACAGTAAACCGGAGCGCAGTCTACACAGAGTGGAGAAGTGTTTCAATGTAGATATGGGGATAATTAGTTACAGCGATCAATGTTGGTGCGTCATATAAAACTACTGCTCACATATGTAAGCCTGGTCACCAGGATTCAAAGCTTAAATGATGTTATATTATCTCTTTAGCATGAGTTTTATTATCGAGACTAACCCTATTTGTTAATGTTAAGGCTATATACATCTGGCAAGGGTAGTTGATAATAATAAGTTATATTTATATATATTTGTTTCATTAGATGATGTCATCTGTGGATTCAGTGATACTAAGTTTGTGTTCCATAATTGTCCGCTTTCAAACTCTATTAAACTTATCTCACTTGTGTGTTAGAAACGTGAATATTGCATGAAATAGTAACTATATGAATATGAAATAACTTCAAATATAAGTGTAACAAATAGGCCCTAATAACAAAAAGAGGCAATGCAACAGATGGATTATGTGAAGTGGGATATCTAAAAAGACTGAAGTTATTGACATTGTATTGTTTGCATATACATAAGTATGAAGATGGTAACCTGTCAGATATTGTTTTTTACATATTTTTTATTCGTTTAGTTTTCCTCTAGGTGATCCTGAGAGGCTAGACCTGTGGGTAATCAACATGAAGAGACAGAACTGGTGTTGGGCAAGAGTCCCTACAGAACTAACCATGTGGTAGGATCCACACACAATGGGTCGTAAAAGCGTGGCCTTTGAGCCAAGATGAAGCCAGCTAAAGTCTCCCTCTAAGATCCAGCATGGAGATTGTATCTTCTGGTGTTAACTTAATCCCTGGGGTCTCCCCAGAAACCCCTGCTCTGCCCCTGGCCCCTCCCACTCTCCTTTGACCTCTGACACTCAATTGGCTAAAAGCCAGCATCATCCCATGACCAGCACCTCAAGGAGGCAGAACCTCTCAGGTAGAATAAAACCTCTGAGACATCAATAATCGCTGCCATTTTTACCCTGCTCTGAAGACATCATGAGGCCCCTTCGGGGCCTCCCAGCTGTTTTAGTTGCTAAAGGGGGTAACCTTAACTTTTAGTTTATCAGCCATTTTTACCCTGCTCTGAAGACATCACGAGGCCCCTTCGGGGCCTCCCAGCTGTTTTAGTTGCTAAAGGGGGTAACCTTAACTTCTAGTTTATCAGCCATTTTCCCCTGCTCTGAAGACGTCAACAGACCCCTCCGGGTCTTTCCAGATGATTTAGTTGCTAAAGGGGGCAACCAGAGTTATTTTCTTTCATTTCTTTCATTGTCTTTTAACTCAGTCGACGTTTTTATTTTCAAAAGAGACTATTTTTGTTTTAACTTGAAAAGACCAAACAGGAAATTGCACGCGGAACAATCTCAGACTGTTTCACTTTCCCAACGGACTTTACTTTCTTTTCCCAATGATCTACAAACGGCTTCCACAGCCGTCCCCTGAAGAAGAAGCACAACGTTCATCCCGTTGAGGAGCAAGCAGAATCCGTTCCTATTCGGCCCAGCCGACGCCGCTGCGACAGAGGAACCAGCGCAACAGAGCTTGAGCGGCCACGATTATTCACTGGACTTCCGAAAGATCCGCGCGACACGCGCATTCAACACCGTGAAGGTCACAGTAAGAGGCTTTATTGTCTGGGCAGATGTTAATCTAATACGTAGCGTATTGTTTTAATACTTGAATGTATTTGTTTTGTATGAGACCGCAGAGTCTCCAGTGTTTTAGCGGCGATTCGCCACTTCCGGTTTCCGGTTACGGCCTTGTGCCATAGTTTTAAGCGCTGTGAGCAGCGTCTCCAGCTCATTGTGACCGTTTGACCAACTTTAAAGATACGTTACCGGTCAAACCTCAGCACACAACGCCACTTGGGTGCTGAGTGGTAAAGTAAATGTAACTTGTCTCTGACGGTGCTTTTAAGAGCTTTGCTCTCTCCTTGTATTCTCTCTCTCTCTCTCTCTCTCTCTCCTTCTAAACCGACCTATACACACATCCGATCTGTATTTAGAATACAGTTCAGGTAACATAGTTAAATCTATATTCAGAGAGGCTGGACACATCTGGAAGCCATGCGGCCGAACGCCAAAGTAGAGACAAAGAATTCCCTTTGTCTGAAAATCCCTTTGTGTAATTCATGTGACGACCACCAGTGTGAGCTCCGGCCACATGGTGTCATTAACATAGACTCCATTTTGAAGAACGCAAGTTAAACCACCATTTTGAATCTATTATTGCCACGCCTCCTCTCTCACTCTCCTCCCATTCTGGCTCTAAATTCATAACGGCTCCGCCATCTTGTTTTGTAGTCAATTCGCCATTTTGAGAGTTTTTAGGCCTTGGTTCCACGAATCATGATCGGCCGCCATCTTGGTTGTGACGTGACTGCGTCATCGCCACGCCCCTTCTCTCTCTCTCTCTCTCTCTCTCTCTCTCTCTCTCTCTCTCTCTCTCTCTCTCTCTCTCTCTCTCTCTCTCTCTCTCTCTCTCTCACACTCACACTCACACTCACACTCACACACACACACACACACTCACACACACACTCACACAGAGACACATTGATAGACACGGACAGATACACACACTCAGATACACATAGATGAATACATGTGTTTTCTAAATTGTGATAAGCTGCTGCTGTTATCTTTGAAATATGGGAGTTTGTTAAAATGATGAATCATTAAATAACACTAACTGTATTTCACATGCACACACATAGACACACACACACACACAGAGAGACCCTTTGACACAGACGCACACACACACACTGAGACAGGCATACATAGGTAGACCGCCGGTTTTACATGTATTTTCTGAACTGTGATAAGTGCTGCGGCTGTGTTTATCTTTGAAATATCGGAGCTTGTTAAAATGATGAATCATTGAAGAACATTATAACTTTATTTCCCCTTTTTAATAAATGCTTTTGTAATTAAAGTATCTGTAGTCTGTGATTATTTGTGCATATGTATGTGATTGCAGCTGGATTATGATTGCCTGTGCTCGAACTTAGAAGCCTTCACTGTTAATTAAATAATTATTAATATTAAATATTGAGATTATTGATTTGACATTTATCATTATGAGACTGATATTTAAAGATTGAATTGTTGGTCCCTGTAACCAGGGTGGTGCCCCGCGACAATAAGCAATGATTACAGATTTGTATTATCCTTAATTGATAATTGTATTGTTTTCATTAATTATTTTAACTATTATTAATGGATAACCGTATCATTTCTAATTAAATGTGTTACTGTTCTTAATTAATAGCTTTATCATTTTTGATTATTTTTAATAAATAATTGTTAATTTAATAATCATATTTCATGATTATTAATAATAAGCCAACGTCAATTCTACTCCTACTATTGCACAACACTGGATTCCGATTCTCTGCAGTCAACATTTTGAGAGACCATACTCGAGCATTGACAAAAGGGTACACAGAAATGCTTTAATAACTTTTGAGATATCAAGCAACTTGATTGTTACATGGCAACTACAATTTAAGCATGATCTGTGTACTGTACATTTCTACTCTATTTACAATGAATTTTTTTATACCGGTGTATCACATATCGGTGTGTTTTTGAGCCTGCACCAGTGGATGTCCAACATGAGGAGACAGAACAGGACTCCAACAAGACTGAACACTAAGTGTCATCACCTATGCACTGACTCCAGGTACAGATTTGTCTTCATACCTTACAAACAATCAAAGCAAAGATAATGTGGAACAACTCTATACTGCATTGTCTTGGTAGTGCCCTGTTTAATTCAAATACAGATGTTGTGCAATAGTGCTTGAAAAGAGTTACCATAGAATGGTGTGCCTTTAGGCACTCAATAAATTTGGTTATCAAAATAAATGTAAAACATTAATATTAAATCATAACTTTAATTGGTTAAAGTTCTCGCGTGGCACCACCCTTCATAGAAGGGAAAAGATAGCCAATTTATTGATTAAAATCAGTCTCATTTAGATCTAGTTCAATTAGAAATCTCAATATTTGACCATTAAAGATTATATAATGAACAATGAAGGTTATGGCGTTCTTAACTGTGACGATTGGCAAAATTCACTTATGCAATATTAATGACAGAACATTTGAGAAAGAAGAACATTTATTATTAACATAATAAAGTATAAAAACACAAGTTACTAAACAATCAAACTAACTAACTAGGAGGTGTGTCAGTGTGTGTGTGAATGTAAATTAGCATGCTTTAAAGAATGCTCCCTAAGATAAGAGCCCCCCCCTTCTTCTGAGGTTGCCTCACGGCACAGGGGGAAGGCTTAACTAGGTGAGATGCTATGCATGTCTGTGTGGATGTTAATCAGATAATGATAGTCAGGGACAAAGCCTGTGGCGAGCCTAACTATTAACCTTCCTTTAACTTATGCCTACAACGTCAGAGCATATATCAAACTTATAAGCACACACCGATCAAATAAACAGTCTTGCTTAGCGTAGTATAATTATTAAGCCCAGATTATGTTACCAGTCCGAGGGAAAGAGGAAAAGAATTTGCAGTTCTGTGACGTCTCCTGGCTTTGTGGTCGTAGAGTTCTGCATTCGCGATTCTGTCGAGCCGTGTGCTCAGATGCTGGTTGAAGTTTTCCTGCAGGACATCGCGTCGCTACGAGGAGTTTGGTAGAGCTTGAAGGGCGAGGAGATTTCCTTGAAGGGTGAGCTGTGAGCTGCACCTCTGACCTCCGGTTGTGGGTTGGATAGAGAAGGAAGCTGGATCAGCCAGGCCCCCCCTCCTTTGCGATGTAGGAGAAGAGAAGCTGGATAGCCTGCTGGCCTTCGAAGGATTGTAGAAAGAGAAAGATCTTGGGGAGACCTCTCCTTATATTGGCCCCGGTGACCTCACAGGTCTTGGACCAGAGTGACCAATAGGAGTTGACCCTGGTGGCTCTTGACACCTTTGTGTGATATTGCCCTGACCCCAGGACATGCAGCATCCTGTTACATCCTCTGGGAGACTGAGTTCCTTGACTTTCAAAGATCAATGGAACCTGTTGCATCTTGGGGGATTGAGTCCACTCCAGCACATGCGGCATGTT
Organism: Platichthys flesus; assembly: GCF_949316205.1. NCBI lineage: Eukaryota > Metazoa > Chordata > Actinopteri > Pleuronectiformes > Pleuronectidae > Platichthys > Platichthys flesus. Next base: position 13,690,564 of record NC_084966.1, read on the forward strand.
TGTTACAAGTTTGACTTAGAGGAGGCCTGTGGTTTGCACAAAAACCATGTCCCAACACAGAGTTGAATATCCACAGAATTTTTAGGACAGAAACTTTGTTCATTAGTAACACTCCCTCTACAAAATGCCATACTTTTATGTCTCCTGTCATTTTATTAGGGATGGAGGAGCCTGAAGGACTCAGCTGTGCTGACGGTGTTCTGTCTCTTATTGGGAATCAGAAAAATAAAACACTGGGTTTTTATCTAAAGTGTATCAAATCAGATTGTAAAAGATAATAATTTTTGCAACCAACTATAATGAATATAGAAATTAAATATATTATCCATGACACATAGCAATGATTGCCAACTCTAAACAGTTGCAGGCCATCTTTAGTTGAGGGAGAAAACGTGAAGTGTTGGGCCGATGAAGCTTGTGCAGGTCGTACTCGTGTTGACCAGCCTGAAGCTGCCAATCTCCACCATGTTGCTGCTGAGGACTGATCCGGTGCTGCAGTGCTTCATCTAAGGAAAAGAAGAAACTCATTATAAAATAATGTATTGTGTTGTGTATGTTCCAGCAAAGACTGGTTCTTACAGTTTATTCTTTGTTCAGCACCACAGATTTCAGTCGGAACCGATTTACTGGGCTCTGGGTTTGTACCTATTGTAAGTTTGAATCAAAATGTCAGCCAAATGAAATGTAATGTACTGAAAGAAATAAAACATTGTACAAATAGATAAAATGTATTTCTACCTCATCTGTAATGTTCAAGGTGATAATCTCCCACAGAGTTGTTGATAACGTCCACATCAAGTCTCTCCACTTCCCTCTGTGGAAACATTATTTGCCTAATTAATGAGAACTATTTACAACACTGGTGTGTGGAGATAATAATCATATCTAATCTGTCCAATTCACTCTAAAACTCCATAAAAGGCTGAATAAATGAGGTGGCAATGGGAATGGTGGATATACCAGCACATTTGTGAAACATAGTTACTATCACATGCAGCTAACACATGTAGCGTATTGATATTAACTTATTAAAATCAAGTCACAACTAAACACACAACTCTGTAGTTAACTTGCTTCAATCTTTTCATTAGATGTGTTAAATAAACGGAAATTTTTAACTAACATTAAAAACCACTTGAGGCATGTAAGCATATGATTATGATGATAAATAAAGCAATAGGTTTTGTTGTAGTGTCAGGTTACTTACCTCTAGTGAGTTCGTAGAGATCGCGACCAGCCGGATCAGCTACAGCACAGCGCTAACTGGTTAGCAGCGTCGGGTAGCATGTAGCCGAGCTCCTTAGCTCTGAGCTAACCTGGAAACGCTGAGCTCCGCGAGCATCGCTCGGCTGTCGTTAGCCAGGAACGAGGAGGAGTAAGCACCGGCAAGATGGCGCCGGGGGAACGCCTCCTACTAGCCTCATTCTCACTCTGCAGAAACCAATGGGTGACGTCACGGACCCTCCGTCCATCTATATATACAGTCTATGCACCGGATAAGCGGACGAAAATGAGATGAGGGGAGATGAACTGCTCCTGGCTGCTTTACAATATACAGCTCAAATGACCTCAGTCAAGTCATTGGATCAAGGTCAGAATTGTGACATTTCCTCAAACCATGTAAACATTGATGTTTGGCGAAGGATCATCCTTCGCCAGACGAGGTGATGTTTTCATAAGTCCACTGTGCATTGTCCTATTACTACCACACTTCTGTCACATGATAATAGTACAAGCCTGAACAGCTCTGTGTGTCAATATTTCCTCAGTGTAATAGCGCCACCTACTGATTCGCCAGAAAACAGGAAGTACTTTGTTAATCCACTCTGCATTATCCAACCGGCTCCAAACTACTGACCTATAATCACAATACTGATCTGAACAGCTCCACATATAAATATTAGTTCAGGGTCATAGCGCCACCTACTAAAAGGGGGGAAATTACGTTGTGGTAAAATTGTCCAATTGACACAAAATTGCTCACGCTATATCAGAGCGGCTACTTGAACAGATCTATATTTCTGTGTGTAATAATAGTGATGGCGCCACCTACTGGCAAACCTACTGCTGCAGAGCGCAAAATGGATGCAACGCGGAGACATGCGCTTAGTCATCGATCGCTCTCTCCACCGACCGCAACAGGCTTCAACGTGCGGGTGCTCGGGCCCGCCAGTGCTACAACGTAGCCCTAGTTTTGTTTGTTATTTTTGTGCATAAACATGATTTGACTTTGTGTCTTGGGTACACGTCCATGTCCGTCTGGTGAGTAACAGCATAGCTGGGGCTTTACCTGGTCATTGGTTTTGTGTTTAAAAAACCTGTCATGAAATGCATGAAGACTAGGGTCGAGAGAAGGTAGTTAGCATTGGTTAGACAGATAGTCAGGGGAGAGGTATTCCAAAGGTATTCCAAGGTGTAACTGCACTTTAAAATGCAGTTACACTCAGAGAAATGCTTGTACTTGAAATTGTGTTTAATTTAAATAAGATGCAGTCCAGATGAGGAACTGAAGGCTCTGTGTCGTTACTGCTGCTGCATTCATGTTGTATTCTACAGATATACTTAGTTACTTTGGTATCAATCTTGGGACCCGTAACATATATCTCCAACCAATAGTTTGACATAAAAAAAAAAAAAATTTGCCAAAAATCGTAAAAACGGAAGGGGTACTGGCTCCTTGGTGTTGTCAGAACATGCTAGCACATTGAGGCGTATGGTTAGTGTGTGTGGCCAAGCAACTTCGACAAAGAAAGAAATAATTTTATAATAAGTTTTCATGGAAAATAGTTTTGAAAAAATATATTTTTTATTTGGGGGCAAAATTCACTTATACAATATTAATGACAGTTCGTTTGTGAAAGAAGAACATTTATTATGAACATAATGTATAAAAACACAAATTACTAAACAATCAAACTGATTCACTAGGAGGTGTGTGAGTGTGTGTGAGAATTTAAATTAGCATTCTTTAAAGAATGGTGCCTAAGATAAGAGCCCCCCCTTCTTCTGAGGTTGCTTTACGGCTCAGGGGGAAGGTTTAACTAGGTGAGAAGCTATGCGTGTCTGTGTGGATATTACTCAAATAATGATAGTCAGGGACAAAGCCTGTGGCGAGCCTAACTATTAACCTTCATTTAACTTATGCCTACAACGTCACAGCATAAATCAAACTTGTAAACACACCGAATTGAGTAAACAGTCTTGCTTAGCATGTATAATTATTAAGCCCAGATTATATTACCAGTCCGAGGGAACGAGGAAAAGAAAGTTGCTGTTCAGGTTGCAGTTCTGTGACGTCTCCTGGCTTTGTGGTCGTAGAGTTCTGCATCCGTGATTCTGTCGAGCGGTGTGCTCAGATGCTGGTTGAAGTTTTCCTGCAGGACATCGAGTCGCTACGAGGAGTTTTGTAGAGCTTGAAGGGCGTGGAGATTTCCTTGAGAAGGGTGAGCTGGGAGCTGCACCCCTGACCTCCGGTTGTGGGTTGGATAGAGAAGGAAGCTGGATCAGAGCTTGAGCAGCCTTCCGCCCTCTGAGAGATGGAAGAAGAGAGGCTGTAGCAGCCTTCCGGCCTTGGGAGGATTGGAGAAAGAGAGGCTGGACAGCCTGCTGGCCTTCAAAGGATTGTAGAAAGAGAAAGATCTTGGGGAGACCTCTCCTTATATTGGCCCCGGTGACCTCACAGGTCTTGGACCAGAGTGACCAATAGGAGTTGACCCTTGTGGTTCTTGACACCTTTGTGTGACATTGCCCAGACCCCAGGACATGCAGCATCCTGTTACATCCTCTGGGAGACTGAGTTCCTTGTCTTTCTAAGATCAATGGAACCTGTGGCATCTTGGGGGATTGAGTCCACTCCAGCACATGCGGCATGTTTGTTACAAGTTTGACTGAAAGGAGGCCTGTGGTTTGCACAAAAACCATGTCCCAACACTGGTTTCATCCCCTGAAGATGACGTTGTCGAAGGAACCATGCCTTTCAAAATGTGTATACCCTTTACACGCTGTCCAGGTGTGGGGTAGCGGTAATGCTGCTCTGCTACCGCATTTGAATGGTTAAGGTAGCCCGCCACCAATGTTTTTGCAGAATCGCTCATATCCTTGGTGCTCGTCTCAAAGACTCTGCGTACCACCTTGCTGCTCACTGCCGGGACATTGAACTTTTTTTGCAACCGTGCAATGTCATTGGTGGTCCGGTGAACCCCCTTCCCTGTGCTGGAAAGGAAGAATAAATCTTTTGGATCCTCAACGTCCTCAATGTCCTCACCCCTCTTGCGTTTCCTGCCGGCTCTCTGGAAGACTGGCCGTGACCGTCTGTAGTAGATATCAAACCACTGTTGGACAAAAGAAAGGACATTGATGGGAGAAAAAGACATTAATTATGTTACTTTCAGCTGTAACAGAAATTATCTCTAACAGGTTCAGGCAGGAATTGTGGTGAACTTACTTGCTCCTGCTCCTGTGAAAGCGCAAACGAGGCCAGTTGTGTTGCTGCAGTCTTGTGCTCCTTCCCAACGCAATCACCCAACGTGGATGACCCTTCTCCGGTGAAAGTTCTTTGAACCTTGATAACCAATCACTCACAGTCATGTTTTCCACCACACTCTGCCGTTGCATGTGTCCTAGAACCACAATAGCCTCAAGGTAGTACAACACAATCTGGTTATCGCTCAAATCCAATGTGGCAGGATCCTCTTCAGACAGTGCATCCAAACATGCCAAGAATCTATCCTTGGCCTCCACCAATACAGCATGACAGTCTTGTGTTGTCAACTGATTTTCGTTCAGCATCCACTCATGCCTATGAGAAAAAAAAAAAAGAGTGTGATATGAGACATATGAATTATGAAGTCAGAAGTGAAACTCAGTTAATTGCACCTGTATCAAATGTGATGACAAATCACATTTCAGCAGGCAGAGAAAAGATTACCAGGTATTGACCATTTATATGGGTACAATGAAACAAACCTTTGGTTGAGGATCTCCTTCCTTGCTTGCTTGCCCAGTATCGGCATCATCTGGCTGAGGAGCTGAGTGAAACATTTGGCCTCTTCATGGAGCTGCTTATCCGTATTTATCAGGTTGGTTGTGTCCGTGTGGAATTTCAGGAATCTTTTCAAGCTCTTGAGGTAATTTATCTGTGTTCTCTTCTTCAGAGTAGCAGAGGTTTTAGTGAGGAACGTTTTTCCTTTTCTGCCTTCCTTAAGGATCTCGCTTGCTTCTTTCTTGGCATTTTCAACAATGGCTTGTATATCTTCCCTCGAGCCATCTTTCATGCATACCCTCGTCAAATGGACAGACAGGATATCTTGTGTTTTGGAACAAGCAGGACATAGCAAATAGTGCCTGTTTGGAGCTTTCTTGTAAAAGAAAAGAAAAAGCATGATTAACTTTTTTTAGTTTAACTCTACAGGCTATAAATAATTCCAAACATGTGGGTTAGGGTTAGGAAAACAGGAAAACATTAAAAATTCCTTACCATGGAGCCATTTGTCAAACTGAGATAGGTCAGTGAAGATGAAGCAATAACAATTGGTTTTGTTTGTATCCAGCAGTTGAGGGGAGGTTCTCCAGAGTGAATTACAGCTGGAATCTATGACATTTGTTTGTTTGTATTCAGAAGATTCTCAAAAAAAGGTGTTTATTTTAAGGGAATACCATGCACCCTTTGTTTGAGGGTTCTCTTAAGAATTATCACTTTTATTTGATATGAATAGCAGGCCACCTTTGTTTGCACCCAGTATTTTGTTGTAGCTCCACCCATCAACATTCCCTGTCTCATCTGTGTATAAGTATTGGGCTTTCCAGCTGTAGTTCACTCTGGAGAACCTTTCCTCAACTGCTGGACTGGAGAATCATCCCTCAACTGCTGGATACAAACAAAACCAATTGTTATTGCTTCATCTTCACTGACCTATCTCAGTTTGACAAATGGCTCCAGGGTAAGAAATATTTAAAGTTTTCCTTAATAGCATGTATTAAAGTGGTGGGAGGTAAATTACTTAAGTAGATTTTTCACATATCTGTACTTTACTTGAGTATTTATTTTCCTGAACACAAATTTCTGTACTCTCTACTTATCTATTCTCAAAACTGGACGTGTCCAGTGATTTTTTTTTCCTAGCACTGTGCAGGTTGTTAACCAAAGAGGAAAACTATCCTATTTTTTGTGCCTAGAACTTGTTTCCTTTTGCTGACTTATCACAAGGGGTATTGTGTATCACTCCTGCTACTGATTAGAAAACGAAAAGGTCCATGTTTAGTGATATTTACAGAATTGTTTAGCGGTTATACTGTGGTCTATAAGTGGTCTTAGGCAGACACAAGGGACACTTGTTTCTTACTATGTTCGTTCTTTGTTGTCCCTAGAAGCTCAGATGCACTAGTCCATTATTATTTGAACCTCAGCATCTGGGGGTTCAAAAGAGTATATGTATTTTTTTGTCAGTTGAAATAAATCCTGAGGAGAGCAATTTTGGGTTGTTTTGTGTCTGTATAGGCCCACTATAAAAAACACTTTGCATTTTAAATTTTGGTACTTGTACTTTTACTTTTGATACTTAAGTACATTTAATATGAGCTACTTTAAGACTTTTACTCAAGTCATTTTCCTACGGGTGACTTTTACTTTTACCGGAGTCACTTTCAGGTACGATATCTGTACTTTCACTCAAGTATGGCATTCAAGTACTTTATACACCACTGATGTATTACCATGTGTAACCATTGTACAACTTTTGTTGTAATGACATATGGATTAATGTATTTACTTTCTTTTTCCAGGAAATCAAGCAGACACTGCCTCCTCTGTCCAGTTTGTATGAAGACCCAAGAATCCCTAAGCTGTCACCTGCGCAGATCATGCATGAAGGAATCAGAAGGATCAGAAAATACGAAGTACAAACAGGAGGTTGACTGTTTCTCGGTACCTTTATTATGCCGACCCTGTCGAACCATCCTTGAAGTTTGTCAGGGACAGAGAGAAGCTCTTAAGCTACACAAGAAAACAGTCGGAGGCAAACTACACGGCACAGACTTCAGTCAATTACCTAAAGTGCTTGAAAAGGTTGGTACTTTTGTTTTTACTATGTCAACAGTTTACACTATACACATAAAAACTTGTTATTGCATGTACATAACTTAACTTAAATCCATCTCCTTCCTCCTTACAGATTCTTGGATTACAACACTGCATTGACCAATCTGAGACAGGATGACAAGGCGCTCTGCAATGGCTGCATTGATTTCGTGGATTACATTGGCTCTGTGCAGAGTATGCTTTCTAAGCAAGTGAGCAAAGAGATTGTATCCAAGAGGCATGCCATGTTCATGGATAAAGATGTTCTTAGTCCTTGTGACTGCTGGGCCATTTTTGAGAAAGCTGAGGAAGGATTTTTGAACATCATGAATCAACTTGGTGACTGCTCTACCCCCCCTCCCCCTGGCGGCTTCTCAGTGCATATTTGTGCTGTACTATCTGGAGGCAATCGTCATACTGAAGCACTGTCAAAGGCCATGTGTGGTGGAGAACATGAAGGTGAGTGTTACTGTCCTCTATTGACAGATTTCCCTTGACAGTTTAGCCATTACATTTACTAACTCGCCGAATGGCTTGGGCGGAAACAAGAAGCGGAACATACAATCATATATGCAGCACATTTTGTGGTTGGAATTGCCCTGTCGAAGCAGGAGGAGGAGTGGTTTGAAAAGTACTACACAAGAGTGCGACCACAACACCTTGCTGCCAAAGGGAAACGCAAGCAGGATGAATGGAATGACAAGGATGGTGATGAATTTTTCTTTGTCTCCTCAACGGGGAAGAAAATCAACAACCCAACCGCTGACCTGGACCGCCTGCATGAACAGCACAACCTCCCCCATGTGAACAGCCAGACTGTGCGGAGAACATTTGAGACGGAAGCTAACCGCTTGGATGAGCCAAAGAAGGCATTGGTGGCTGGCTACCTGGTCCATTCTGTCAACACAGCTGCAAAACACTATCGATCGAAAAATCCGGGGCCAGTTGTGGAGGGCGCTGATATATTGGCCAAGATGGTTGAGGCGTCAAGGTGAGCATATTTTATATTTGTCAAGACAATGCCTACATAGTCAAGCACACCATTATCTATATCGAACGCAGTTGTTTTTCTTCTAATCTCACTATTTTTCATTTTTATGTAGTGCCAGTTCTTCCGGAGAAGGCAACACACATGAGCCGTTTGGAGAAGGGCCTATTCATCCGTCTGATGAGTCTTCCAACCATGGTGACCATTGTGCTGACCTTTCATTGAAACAGCCAGTGATACATTTGCACAAGCTTCCAGGGGAAAAGGAAAAGGTCAGGTTCCATGAGGCACTAAATCAACTCCTGAAAAAACACCCTGTTACACTGAGTGGGAAACAGCCACAAGTGAAAGAGCGCAGGAATGTCTCTCAAGACTGGGAGCAGAAGCTTTACACACGCTGGCGGAAGATTCAATTTGAAAAGCGTGTAAACCATACCCGTGGTGAGTACTTATTTAATTTGTTAGTATGTATTATTTATTTATATTTAACATTACTTTCAAGTAAGACTGATTGCACAAATCAAAGATTTCTATTATTGTATTCATGACTAACAAAACTTGTTATTTATTTTGACAGAACAATTCAGTCGGCGTATGCCAGCAAAAGGCCGAGTCGACGCATGGGTACGAAAGCAGGGATGGAAGGGGATGACTGCCAACATAGGCAGTGTAGTTATCGACAACTGGGCACCTTCTGGATCTGTTGACCGTATCATGGACCGCAAACAGATTCAGACAACGGTGAAAACACTGCAGTGGAAAGGAGTTTACATTCAGGATTTCAACGAAAGGGGCAGAGGGATCGTTACGACACGCACATTTAAGGCTGGTGAGGTTGTCTGCGACTACCATGGAACTGTTGTTAGCAGAAAGAAGGGCGAGGAAATTCACAAAATCACCAATGAAAAGGAGACTGGCTATATCTTCTTTCTCTGGAACAGCAAAGGACAGGCAATGTGCATTGATGCCCACTCAGAGACTTGTCATTGCCACCCTGGGATGCAGACGGTTGGCAGGCTGATCACTCCAAAAGAAAATCCAACATAAGGCCCATGCATTTTGCTGTTGACATGGATGGAGAAGAAAAGGATATCATCCTTTTCCTCGCAAACACGACTTTACTGGTGGATAGGGAAGTTATGATTGACTATGGAGTCAACAAGAACTCTTTTAACAGAGAGGGTGCAAGTTTTGAATGGCTCGACGACTAGCAAATATTGTCTCTGTACTTTTAAAACACAATTACAGTAAAGTGTTTTGATGCTAATACAAATAATTTGCTGTACTCTTCATCCTCTCATAATATTTCAACTCATTTTAAGCATTCAGTATGGGGGCCTGGCTGGCAGGGGGGCATTGTTGCAGACACCTGAGTGTTCATGTCACTGTCCTGCTTATTTATTTAATTTTCAAGAATAAAAACAGTGTTCCAACTGTATATACGTCTTTACGTATTTATTTTAAGAAAAAAAATGTTTTCCATTATTGTACAATACAAAACAGTGTAAATAATGTCGACATTTATAATTTATTTTTTACATTTGCATACACTGTTCGCCATATGCTGAAGAGGGATTTTCTTTTAAATGGAAAAATAACATTAATTTCGGTAATTTAACTTTCTGGGAAGATGTGAGTGACCCAGACTCGTGACCTCAGATGCTTTTTTCTATTTTTAAACATTAATTCTAGAATTTCATCACTTGTGATGAAAAATCCACAGTGGGTTGACTCCCACTTCATGCCCAGAAAAGTGCGCTAAAATCGGCCTGGGAAGAGGGCCTGAAACCCTGGAACTGGCAGGCAACCCCTGTATATAATAAAATTCACTCCTCTATTCCTGGCTCCGTTCTCATGATGTCTGTCTCCCTCCCCTGCAGCTGGGGTCTTATCCATTTAATACATTTACAAATGTGTTAGACTCAAATTCACTTATTTGGGGAATCTCAACACGTCAGCTGACATTCCCAGGATAAGTGAATTTGATCTGAGGATCCTAAGATTGTACCCGAAAACCCAGTCGGGAAATGAAAGAATCATTTCTGTTTCCTTGACTGAGCCTATGCATCAGTCCTGATGCGTGGCCACGAGAAAATGAACGAATCTCTCTTTCAGAGGACTCGTTACTCCCGAGTCCTTGTAAGGATTCGTTCAAAATGAACACATTTTTCACGAACGACACATCACGAATGGGGTGACTGATCATTATAGGTGAGGAGAGGCGGTGGTCTAGTGGCGGAAACTTGGACTAGAGAAGGTCTCTGGTTCGACTCCACGGAGAGACAACGAAAGACGAAACCTGGATTGATCCGTCCAAAAATCCAAGAGTCTCCCTACCCTGTCTAGTGCCCCTGAGCAAGGCACCTTACTTCTATTTGCTGACAGTCTCTGAATTTTTCCAACGGACTTGTCATTCAGCCGGTGACATCAATTTCATCAGCTTTCTCATGCCCCTAGATTGGGGAAAAGTCTACTATTTCAAAATGAACTGCCACCGCCACCAGTTTCACCACTGCTCCTGTGGAAGTGCGAGAAAAAATAAGGTTTCAAAAGTTTAGTATGGCAAAGCTGGGTGAACCTTTTCCTATGTAGGGTGGAGATGACATAATTCTGGTCTGACACTTGCCACACAAAAAGAGGTAACCACAGGCAACAGAGCTAGTACCTGATCACCTGGACTTAAGATACGAGTCTCTGATCGCCTACGACACAAACTGACGCAACGCCTTCCTCACAGATTTTGCTGTAATGTTTCGCAAAGGATAGGCAGCAGGGTATCGAGTGGATTGACACATCACCGTCAGCAGGTACAAACTCCCATTCTTAGACTTTGAAAAAAGGGCCTACACAGTCTATCAGCAAGCGCTCAAATGGGGAGGATACTGCAGGATTAGGTGACAGCGGAACAAGCTTGCTAGTTTGGTTTGGTTTACCTGTTAACTGGCAAGCGTGACATGTTTTGATGTACACTGAAATATCCCTTTTTAACTGAGGCCAATAAAAATACCAAAACACTTGTTTGTACGTCTTACCTCATTTCAAGTTTGCAACACACCTGCTCTTAGAGGGCTAGGTATTACAATTTGAAATATTTCCTTACCAGAAACCCCTTGACCTTGAAGCACCCATTTTTTACCAACACCCCCTCTTGTAGGAAATACCTGTGGGCTGAACTGGACATTTCACTGGATGGGCGAGGCTGAGAGAGAAGCTCTGATAGAGAAGGATCGTCTTGCTGCTAGTTAATCAAATCACTACGAGAGACAGACAAAGGAACAATAGGCAGCAACACAACATATTCAGAAATAACTTTTTGTTCTCTTTATCAGTCTGTGCTCGGGTTACTGCACATGCTGGAAATACCTCTGGGTCAACAGGTCCCCTCATCACTGGGGTAGAACAACCTACCAGAGAAGGCAGTAGATCAGGCCATACTTTGTTTCCAGACAGATCACTCCCTAGGATGATCACCACTCCTGGAACCGGTAATGATGGCTGGACTCCCATGGACACCTGTACCTTAACTAAAGCACAAGACAACAAAAAACGATGCCCTACCTGTGAGCACACACTGTAAAAGCAAAGTCTTCTCTACATCAGTCCACTGGCGGTCTTGACTTAACCGCTCAAAAAGACAAAAGAAATTATCCACAGCCTTCTCACAATTTTTGTAGTTACCTTAAATTATAATCTACATCAAAAGTATCTGTGGAAAATGCTGGCGAAACTGGAGACAACTTAAGCTCTTTAATCAGCTCCAGTTCAACCTCACGCAGCCTAGTAGCTACCTTTAATCGTTCAAACTCCCATTCTTGCTCCCTTGCTTGAACTCACTCTTCATGGGCACGTGCTTCACTTTCCTGTTTCTTCTGTTCAAATGTTATGTCATCAAAGTCAGAAAGGAAAAAACTTGCCCTTTAACCTTGATCTAGCAGCTACTTCCTCTTCAGCAACAACCTCATCTCTGGAACTAACAGAAGGGGGAAACACTGGCAAAACACCAACCTGTCCTAACTGGGCTTTTAAAGTGGAGTGCATTACTTCCTTGCGAACCGTTTTAGGAAGCTCTATTTCACAATGCTCTGCAATTTTTAGCAACAGCTCCCTGGTACCTTTTCCTAGCACCTCCACACTTGGAAACTGCACAAAATCCTCCATGGTAGCCATCTTTTCAAAAGAACCAACCCATATATATATATATATATATATCATCACCTTTGGAATACCTTTCCCCTGACTATCTGCCTAACCAATGCTAACTACCTTCTCTAGACCCTAGTCTTCATGCATTTCATGACAGGTGTTTTAAACACAAAACCAATGACCAGGTAAAGCCCCAGCTTTGCTGTTACTCACCAGACGGACATGGACGTGTACCCAAGACACAAAGTCAAATCATGTTTATGCACAAAAATAACAAACGAAAATAACAAACCAACAGACCCCCGAGAGAGATACTGTTGCTTATTCCTACCAGGAAAGGTAACTCCAAAGGTAAATCCCTCTAATTAGTGCCTGATAATTAATGTAATTAGTCCCACCCATGTAAGCTCAAAGCACTACATTCACACTCTAAAGTTATCACACACCCTGGGCAACCAGTACACTATTCCAGGGGAAACTTAACCTACTAGAGGCCTATTACTTTCTCAGGACAGAAAAGAGTGAGAAACAAACCTGGATCCGGATACCGGACGAGCCCCCACTTGTTACACCTTGGCTTATGTGTGCAACAAGAAACACTGAATGGCACAAAGCCCCGACGCCTGTGTGTGTGTGCCGTCCGCGACACACACAACACTGTTCAGGAAGCCACTGCAGAGGGGCGGCTCTTCAGAGCCGCGGGTTGCACACCCCTGTCTACCGCGAAAGAGCGATTTTTTTACTGCTCAGCCTTTAAATAGATGCGGACGTTAAAACATTGGGCGCGCCACACAGTTTGATAACCACTGCTCTATACAGTGGACCCCCCCCTTGTCCGTTCCATTTGGGAGTCCCAGAGATTAACTGTCCCCCGCACCCCCTCCCCTTCCCCACACAGTATCAAGCAGAGGCGATGCAGTTGCAGGGAGTGCCAATTTGCCAATTCCCCACACAGTGATATGATAGATAATAGAAAACCACTTCGCGGGTCAGACTACTTTTTTTTTTTTAAATGCCCGTGCCGCCCCCCAGGTGACATGACAAGGAGCCGCCCCGGGCAGCTGCCCGGTTCGCCCGTGTCCAAAACCGCCACTGTCTACCATTACGGTTAGCTCCCTCTAATTGTTTGAGCAGCTCTTGCTCTGCGTTAACTCCGTGCCTCTCCCGCTGTCACCTCCGTGGGTCACAGCGTTTCCACTCACCCGCTCCGTGCTTGCCTCCGCCACTGTCGCGAGGTACACTTCCAAACAGGCACAACGCTAACGTCCGGTTGGATTTACACATAAGAAGAATAGGGTAGAAGTATCTAGAGTAAACTAAAAAAGCTGGGATGTGGTGGTAGACCTGGTGAAGGGGAGAGCCCAGTGTGCAGCCCTCTTAAATACTGGTCACCACAGGTGTGCCATATCACTGCTGATTACTAAGGTCTGACTCCGCCTACAGGAACCTGAAACACACACAAGCACAACACCACAGCAGCACAACTCCAGGGTTGTCACACAATATTATGATAACATTGCACCTTAACTTTTCCGAACATTTCCCCTGATTTATTTACATGTATAAATAGGTATTGTGGGTGGAATCATTCGCTCACAGACACACCACTCTGAACACGCCCATTGAGGTCGTCAGAGTGAGATGGCAAGAGCAGTGAAAGAAGCCAAACTTAAGTGTCTATTTCACAGGTAAAATAAGTTTCTACGTCAATGTATTGTCCGTTTTTCGTTTAATAGAAAAATAGAGTATATTATTTTTAGCAGTCCCTTGACAGCTTTTGCTGTTTGGGGGAAATTTCGATTTTTTTTCTTAAAAGACGGACAGCACGGCAACAAACGGGAAGGAGCAGACAGCCGTAAAACAATCAGGGACAGAGCAAGAGGAGAAGATGAAGTGAAGGACGGACAACAAGAGAAAGAAAACAGACAGGAAAATGCCAGTGAGAGGCCACACGGACCAAACAAGTCCACCGCTGGTGAAACGAGGCACAGAGGAAAGAGAACAGCGCAGTACAACAAAGAGCTGACGGTGGAAGTGGAGGTGGAGGGACCAGAGAACGTGACAATGATGGATGTATTAAAGGAGGCGAAGAAACAATGTAGATACGTGGTGGGTTGCAGAGTGAGAGTAGAGAAGACTTTTGAAAATTAAATTGAAAGACAAAGAAAAGGGGGAAGGAGAAAGTAATGGACGGAGCGCGAGTTAAAGGAGCGCTGATATATACTCGCCAGAGACATAACAAACGATGATATGGTGGTGTCGTTCATAAACCTGCCAGGGTACATGGAGGACATCACAATCATTTTACAGCTGGCAGAGTGGGGACTGAGGCCGGCGTCAATTATAAAAGATAGAGATGGAGGAGAGAGGCGAGCAGCAAAGCGGGGACGAGGAGCAGCTGGAGGAGGACGAGGAGGAACAGGACGGAGAGCAGGGGAGCACGATGGAAGAGGAGGAGGAGACACTCAGGAAAAGAGAAACGGAGGGAGGAAAGCAGCAAAGCGAGCTTGAAGGGTGAGCTGCTGAAAGGTGAAAATATAAAAAGAAAGGCAGAGAAAGTATGATGGGGAGAAAGAATGACAGTATGTATGAGGAAGACATGGGTAGGAGGAGGTGGGAGAGTCTGAAAGGACAAATAAACGAGCTGAGTAGGAATTATAGCAGAGGTAGAAATAGAGAGAGAAAGGGAGAGGAGGTTAAAGGAAGAGCTAGCTAGAGAAATAAAAAGGGTCAGAAAGGGAAGCAAGCTATGATCTAGAGGAGTAGATCAGGATTAAAGACAATTTGAAGGAAATGGAACAGAAAAAGTGTGAGGGAGCGATAGTTAGAAGCAGGGCGAGATATGAACAGGGTTTTTTTAAGATTAGAAAGAATAAAGCAGAATATTCATTATTTAGAACTAGTGGAGGGGAAGGATGGAGAGAAGATCACAGATTTTGTGGGGGTATTGAAAGGGTACAAGGATTGAATAGGGATTTATTCAGGAAAGAAGGATCGATGAAAAGAGTAGCAGCCGGGTTATGGATAAGGTGAAAGCTAGGGTGAGTGATGATGATAGGGGGATGTGCGAAAGAGAGATAGGGGCGAAAGGAATAGAGACAGTGGGTTAGGAAGGAACAAAAGTCCAGGTACAGATGGGATAATAGGAGAATTTACATTGAGTTTAGAGAGGAACTGGTACCGGTGTTCAAGCTGGTCTCATCAAAATTTCTCTGAAATAAAACTAAAAGTAATCCACTAAAAATCTGTATGAATTCGACATAATCTTCTGTCAGACGGTTTGTCTGATATTTTGTTGTTAGTTTACTTTTAATTGATTCATTTTGTTGTTATGGTTGTTACTATGGACGCTTCCCTCGCTGCCACCATAGGCCGGCACTCACATATAAGAAAACGCAGTTTAAAACTCCCAAACCGGGACCATTGTGTTATAGATGCGCAGGACGTTGACGGGAACGTTGTGCTGGAACGAGTGAGCGTCCTGGAGCTCTTTGAAAAACGTATCCTTAGCATTACAGCTAACCGCTAGCAGGGGCGTGTTGGTCTGTTCAGCCTCAAAGCCATTGGCTAGCAACGGACAGGGAAATGAGTGATTGACAGCAGGCACGTGCACAGACATTTTGGTATTATGCTCAAACCCCAGAGAAGGGCACCAATCGCCCAAATTATTTATGAATTTAAAAACAATAATAATAAATAAAAAACACAGTATGATGTTTTCAACTCATATATTTATTTTTGTTAACAAACTAACTCAAATTATCAAATTGAATAAATAAATGAATAACAGGCAAAAACAGACAAAACACTCTGACAGAGTTGAAGCATAAGCAGCATTACACTAATAATATACCACAATATACCTCACCAGACTGTCATGTAGCTCAACTTAAGACCTACCTTTCATTTCAATAATTACGATTTTAAATGAAACAAAACTAGTGAACTTGTCTAATGTGTAGAACAGTACAACTTCCTTTAAATTCTCTGCCTGTCTGTCTGTCTGTCTGCTTGTCTGTATCCCTCTCTCTCTCTCTCTCCATTAAACATGACACACGTCAGTAAGCATCTGGACAAGGATTTGAAATCACGGATCTCGTGAGTTTTTTGTTTGTTTATTTTTTAGGAAACGTCGGACCAGTTGCGACGTAATGTTTTCAAAGCGGCGCTAATGTTGAGGTTAATTTATCACCAAACAACGTCGGGGGATCTAACAAACAGCGTTATTACCTGTTTGGCTGATGCTGCGGGTCAGAGAAGAAGTGGCTGCAGCCGATTGACGCTCAGCTGCATGAGGTAGAGGAGGAGGAGGAGGAGGAGGAGGAGGGAGGGGCACGGCGGGGGCTTGTGAGCGCCGCGGAGCATGTCGGGGCGAAATTCTCACAAGAACTCCAATAAATGCCCCGTCAGATATCAAAACACATTTGGGGGGAATTGATGACAGAGACTCATTTTTATTCTTAAATATTGATGAATAAAGAAAAAACTGGGCTCCAGCAGAAAGGGGCACTTCTCATCCAGGGCAAAAGGACCAGTGATTGAGCACCACTAGGGGTCTATCTGTGCACGAGCCTGATTGACAGGCTTGCTGGCCAACACCATATCATTCTGACATGTCCTATCAGAGAGAGATGCAAGCTCATAGGCTAGCAATAGCCGTGACAGCGTAACACCACGTGGTGTCTTGTTTACCTTTTTTTTATAGGGTTACGTAACTTTACTAACGCCAGAACCTGCTAAAGCCCTATGTACGCGCTGGAACCTATGTATTACTATAAGTAATTGTTATTTAGATTCTGATTGAAACCGGGAAAATTAGGTAGTGAATTGAAAACATTGAGTGTTTTATAGATATCTAGATCAGCAAACCGGAACATGCCCGGATAAACTGGGACGTCTGGTCTCGGTGCTGCCGAACATCCGCCTGGAATTATTCACCTCCCTGAGTTTTAGAGGTTTTCTTCTTTCTACCGAGTCAGGACGCCGAATGGCGGAAAACAGCAGAGAGAGGGTTCGACCGTCCCAGGAGAAGAGAGGGAAGAGCTGGGATATGTCACAACGGTAGTTAGCTAAAGAGGAGACAACGTGAGAGCAAACAAAGTGTATGTTTTTACTCTGCAAATTAGCAACGATTCTCATCTACTATTCGAAACGCTTCGTCAACATGTCGCGCGATGGCGCTGCAGATGTTGTGTGGGTTCAACTCCACCGACTGAGAATGCAAACGAGTGAGAACGCATCACTCGCCCGACGGTCACTCTCATCGTTGACAAGTGAGTAAGTTGTTTATCGTTAACTGCAAATGAAACTTAAAGCAAAACTCAGCTCCATGAAAGTGATTCATCAATGCGACAGTCTGCATGTATTGATTATTCAAATTCTATTTGCACTGGCTGCTCGTTTAATTACAACCCTCCACTGTGCATGTCTCCATCACGTGCACACTACAGAAGGGTTAATTAGATATGCTGTAGGTAATAATAGGTGGTCAGGTAAGTTACGAAAATATGTTAGCATGCTGATTGAGGATTATTCATCTGTTCATCTAGCCTATTTCTATTCAATTAACCATCATTTGTAAAATATTTTTAAAGTAGATTCCAATTGATCAGCTATTTACATCTCTGACATTGCTGTAGTGTTTTTACAAACTTTTTTCTCATCTTATTCTACAGAACAATGCCACGTGCACATTTCAGCCCAGCCAATGTAGAAGGAAAGGCTGTGTAAATTTGCAAATACTGTGCAAAGACCTATGTTAAGAATGACACAAAGATGCAGAAGCATGAAGTCAAGTGCCCAAAGTTTCCTCAGGGCTCAAATCAGCCTATGACAAAACAAAATGTTTATATTAATGTCTGTATATGACAAGGTAAATACAGTTAGCATAGATTACCCACACAATTTCCAGTTTATTCCTGTTAATTCCCATGGAAAGTTTCCAACTTTGAATATTTCCGGAATTTTCAACCCTAATCCTGATCACTATTTGCAGCTGCAAGTTGTTAATAACTGTTAATTAGTTCATAGGTGTTTTATAGCAACCTAGGTTTTGTCTGTTTCCCCTCAGATTGCTCTATCTGTGATGTTGCTGACACTTTGCGCTGCCTCCAGGTTCACTGCCCGGCAGCTGTATGAAGCCGAACATCTGTATAAACAAGCTCTAACCACTCGTCCTTTGTTGTCTTTCCCAGCAGAGACAGGACGAGGACGCATCATGCCGCTGGATTCAAGTAAAAACTATGACCTGGACTACGACTCCCTGCAGCCGTATTTCTACTCTGACAACGAGGATGACGCGGTGAACCAGAGCATCGTCTGCGGCGCTGACTCCATCATCATCCAGGACTGCATGTGGAGCGGCTTCTCCGCCGCGGCCAAGCTGGAGAAGGTGGTGTCCGAGCGGCTCGCCTCCCTGCACGCCGCGCGCAAGGACCTGGGGCCGGACACGGCGCCCAACAGCAGCAGCTGTAGTGAATCAGGTGGGTGGTGAACGTCTCGCCGTGCAGGCCCACCCCTCTGTGCTGCTTCCCTCTGAGCGTGCATGTGGCTGTGCATCACACACACACACATCTCCATCACAACCGCTGATGAGGAGGAGCAGAGGCTCAGTATTGTTTTGATGCATGCAGTCTGCAGACAGGCGGTAGAGCCATGCTGCCATGTCATGTTGTAGACAGCTGTAAGATCAGCAAGATGCATGTTAAGCAATCCACTCCTATGCGGGGTAGGGTTAGCCCCCCCCCCCCCCCCCCCCCCCCCACTGCTGTGACATACATTTAAGTCAGGAATGCTGGTGCTGGAGCAGAGTGTTTCTTTTTTCTTTTTCTTTTGCAGAGGATGAGAATGGAGACGAGGATCATGATGAGGAGGAAGAGGAGGACCAGGAGGAAGAGGAGGGGATTGACGTGGTCCCAGTGGAGAAGAGGCAGGCGGTGAAACGGTGCTACCCAAGTCCGCTGGAGACAAGGCCCCCCAGCCCGCTCGTGCTGAAGAGGTTTGACGTCTCCACCCACAAGCATGATTACACTGCCCATCCATCCATGAGGCAGGAGCAGCCGGCTGTCAGGAGGCTGAAGCTGGAGAGCAGCAGCAGCAGCAGCAGCAGCAGCAGCAGCAGCAGCAGCAGCGGTGGAGGAGGAGGTGGAGGCAGCAGCGGCCACAGCAGGGTCCTCAAACAGACCAGCAGCATCCGCAAGTGTCTGAGCCCCCGGACGTCAGACACCGAGGACAATGACAAGAGAAGGATTGGAGGAGCCTTTCGGGAGCGCCAGAGGAGGCTGAAGCTCAAGTTGAGCCTTGTCGCGCTGCGGGACGAGATCCCCGAGGTGGCCAACAACAAGAAGGCGGCGAAGGCGGTGATCCTGAAGAAGGCGACAGAGTGTATCTACAGCATGCAGTCAGACGAGCAGAGACTCCTCACACACAAAGAGCAGCTGCGGAGGAGAAGTGAACTTTTAAAGCAGAGACTGGCACAGATGCAGGGCTGCCATGCTTGAAGTCTGAATCAAGACTTTTTGGCCTTTTGTCTTTTATGCAAGTTCCAGACTTGGGGGTTGTACAGTTCTTGTTGCATGGAAATTAAAAAACGGATTAAGTTGTTTTGAAATCTCGTTTGATTTCGAAGTTAAAACTGCCTCAATAGATATTATAGGTGGATTCAATGTTTAAAAGTTTATTTTTATTAATAAAATATTAAAAATAGGGCCGTCTCGTTGGGGGTCCAAACTAAAATATACATTTTTATATATAATTTATATTTCCTAAGAAAATTTATTTTTGGATCTCAATTGTCTGGATGTTCAGACCCAGTGTTTGCTTTATCCATTATGTGCATAGATTATTTTTGAAATATAAAAAATGTTTCCTCTTGAAATTGTGTCCTTGTTCTTGCAGTGAAAACACACACACACACACACACACACACACACACACATTCCATCACAGGTTCTGCTATGAGTAGATGTAGGTTCAAAATAGCTCAAGGTACATGTTGGAGGTGGAGTGTGGGTACAACAGAGAGAGGAGACAAACCACCTCCATGATAAAAGCATCATGAATGACGTCCAGTTCTGATTAACAGGTTAATGTGGTGATGCAGTTTTGATGCAGGGTCTCGAAGACCATCAGGTCATTTGGCCACCTTACCTGTTTTTAGAAGAGCCTGTTAATAAAGGCATTGCATTATAATAAACAACCATATCCCTCCTTTGTTTCCTGGTTAATTTATTCAGATACAAAATAAATATACCAGAAACAGTTGAAACGTATTTGGTGTTACACAAAACTAATGTCTCACAGGATTTACCTCTTGACCATTGAGAGCTTCAGGTCACTGGACTGAAATAGCTTGTATGACAGATCTGTCAAATCATTTGAAGTCAAGTCTCAGATTCATAAGAACACAGATGTAGTGTTTGAAAGATAAACAGGTTGCTTTCTTAAGTGCAGAGTCATGATAGAACTCAAATAATATAGGATTTTATCAAAATAAACAGGTTTACATTTTTTAAAGAGTCAAATAAACCTTCCTCCTCGAACTTAGCTGCTGTGTCTGATTCTGATCAATGATCACTTCATGTCATGTTTAATATGAAACACAACATAATTGTGGGGCAGGAAAGTTGAACAGGTTTTCTTAAAGTTGCATTCATAAGTGCAGCATCATAATAAAACCCAATGTATGATATTAACCTCTCAAACCAAACCAGGTGAAGTTCACATTCTTAGTTTAAACATACCTGCTGCTTTGATTCTGATCATTAATCACTTCATGCTACGTCTCAGATGAAATTTGCAGCAAAGTAAAACATGTTGGTTTACAGTTACATGTATCAGTGCAGCATCTTCATGAAAATCAAAAAGTGTAAAAATAATATATGAAATATAGATACCAGGCTGAACCTACATCCCTAAACCTTCCTGCTCCAACACACCTGCTGATTCTGATCAATAATCAATTAATTCCGTTGCAGCATCTTGATAAAACTCAAATATTACATGAACTCAATCATAAATATCAAGTATTATTATAAGTATACTTCTGATTGTGATCACTTTAGGTCATGTCTCATGTAAAAGGTTGAACTTCTGCTTGGTGACTTGGATCTCATTGGAGACTTTTTTCATCTAAGTGAGGAGAAAGGATGAGGAGAAAGGATGAAGAGAAACAATGAGGAGAAACAATCAGGAGAAATGATGAGGAGAAACGATGAGGAGAAACGATCAGGAGAAATGATGAGGAGAAACGATGAGGAGAAACGATCAAGAGAAAAGATCAGGAGAAACTTTGAGGAGAAACAATCAGGAGAAACAATCAGGAGAAATGATAGGAGAAACTTTGAGGAGAAACAATGAGGAGAAACGATCAGGAGAAATGATTGGAGGAACGATCAGGGGAAAAGATCAGGAGAAACGATCAGGAGAGACGATGAGGAGAAACGATGAGGAGAAACGATGAGAAGAAACGATGAGGAGAAACGATCAGAACAAACGATCAGGAGAAACGATGAGGGGAAACGATGAGAAGAAACAATGAGGAGAAACGATCAGAACAAACGATCAGGAGAAACGATGAGGAGAGACGATGAGGAGAAACGATGAGGAGAAACGATGAGGAGAAACGATGAGGAGAAACGATCAGAACAAACGATCAGGAGAAACGATGAGGAGAATTGATCAGGAGAAACGATGAGGAGAAACTATGAATAGAAACAATCAGGAGAAACGATGCTCTATGGTGCTGGTAGTTCTAGAGTCCCTGTGCATCCTCCTCTGCTTGTATAAGGGTGACCTAGATCTTCCTTTCCTATGGATGAGCTGTCATTCAGGGATTTCTCTTTTTCCAACTGTTGTTGGGTCTCCAGCAGGTCACTGCAGGCCTGGACTCTCCACCCTTGTTCATATTGAGCGTTGTCCCTCTCGTGGTTCAACAGGTCTTTCAGATGTATGATCTCTTTTTTTTGCCCTGGTACTCATTCCTGGTGTATCAATATTTCTCTCTCTCTCTCTCTTTTCAGAATTCAACTTGAATCGTGACATGGTGGGACAACTTGCTCTTTCTTCCTGGGGTTGAATCAGGTTGAATCAACAGTAATCTTGCTGTTTGATTCTGTCGTTGAGCAGATGCCTGATATTGTTTATCAAAAATCTTTCTCTCTCAAAGCTGTGAGATGCTCAGAATGATCAAACGCTAGTTTATAGGCAATGATTAAGTCAAGAGCTGCATGACACATCAAAGACACACAATGTCTTTAATCTTAGAGTATTCAATTCTTCTTTGATGTTGTTTGCATTGTTTACATTCTAAACAAAAATCTGTAATTCAAATTTAAACATTTAAAGATGCTTCCCTTTTAATATTGAAAACATGGTTAATTGATCCTTAAGTGATTGACAGGCCTAGCAAACCTTACACACCGTTTTTGATCAATGATCAATTGAAATGTTGATGTCACTCCTTGTTTTGCTGAGATCAGCTTCTTCTTCAGTGACTCTATAACAAGTGTGCTGCATCAAAATACACATCCATATATTTACACCTCAACTCTCTGTGAGGTGCACTGAGCTCTGAGTCAGGCCAAAGTGCAGATGACCTACAGTCAGCCCAGTATCTGAAGGCATCCTGTACAGACAGTGATGAAGCGCTAACTAACTGCTTTTTCCACCCGTTTATTTCATAATACATATTTGATAATTAATATCCAATATTATATTAAATCAGAATTGAACGTCATTCATGATGCTTTTATCATGGAGGTGGTTTGTCTCCTCTCTCTGTTGTACCCACACTCCACCTCCAACATGTACCTGGAGCTCGTATGAACGTACAGCTGCTCATAGCAGAACCTGTGATGGAATGTGTGTGTGTGTGTGTTTTCACTGCAAGAACAAGGACACAAATTCAAGAGGAACATTTTTTATATTTCAAAAAGAAGCTATGAACATAATAAAAAAAATCAAACACTTGGTCTGAACATCCAGACAATTGAGATCCAAAAAAATTATTTTTAGGAAATATAAATTATATATAAAAACATAAACATTTATACTTTTGTTTGGACCCCCAACAGGACGGCCCTATTTTTAATTCTTTATTAATAAAAATAAACTTTGAAATATTTAAATCGACCCATAACTTCTATTGAGGCAGTTTTAACTTCGAAATCAAATGAGATTTCAAAACAGCATTTGGATGCAACAAGAACTTTACACCCCCCAAGTCTTGAACTTGCCTAAAAAACAAAAGGCCAAAAAGTCTTGATTCAGACTTCAAGCATGGCAGCCCTGCATCTGTGCCAGTCTCTGCTTTAAAAGTTCACTTCTCCTCCGCAGCTGCTCTTTGTGTGTGAGGAGTCTCTGCTCGTCTGACTGCATGCTGTAGATACACTCTGTCGCCTTCTTCAGGATCACAGACTTCGCCGCCTTCTTGTTGTTGGCCACCTCGGGGATCTCGTCCCGCAGCGCGACAAGGCTCAACTTGAGCTTCAGCCTCCTCTGGCGCTCCCGAAAGGCTCCTCCAATCCTTCTCTTGTCATTGTCCTCGGTGTCTGACGTCCGGCAATCCACTCCTCCGGCCACTCCTCCGCATAGGAGTGGGGGGGGCTAACCCTACCCTGCATAGGAGTGGATTACTTAACATGCATCTTGCTGATCTTACAGCTGTCTACAACATGACATGGCAGCATGGCTCTACTGCCTGTCTGCAGGCCGCATGCATCAAAACAATACTGAGGCTCTGCTCCTCCTCATCAGCGGTTGTGATGGAGATGTGTGTGTGTGTGATGCACAGCCACATGCAAGCTCAGAGGGAAGCAGCACAGAGGGGTGGGCCTGCACGGCGAGACGTTCACCACCCACCTGATTGACTACAGCTGTTGCTGTTGGGCGGCGTGTCCGGCCCCAGGTCCTTGCTCGGCGGCGTCCCTGCGCCCTGCTTCGGACACGGGAAAACCAAGGAGAGGCCGCTCCACATGAAGTGCTGAATGATGATGGAGTCAGCGACGCAGACGATGCTCTGGTTCACCGCGTCATCCACGTTGTCAGAGTAGAAATACGGCTGCAGATAGTCGTAGTCCAGGTCATAGTTTTTACTCGCTAAACTTGAATCCAGCGGCATGATGCGTCCTCGTCCTGTCTCTGCTGGGAAAGACAACAAAGGACGAGTGGTTAGAGCTTGTTTATACAGATGTGCGGCTTCATACAGCTGCCGGGCAGTGAACCTGGAGGCAGCGCAAAGTGTCAGCAACATCACAGATAGAGCAATCTGGGGGGAAACAGACAAAACCTAGGTTGCTATAAAACACCTATGAACTAATTAACAGTTATTAACAACTTCTCATCTCATCTCATTTTCATCCGCTTATCCGGGGTGGGGTCGCGGGGGGAGCAGCTCAAGCAGGGGGCCCCAGACTTCCCTTTCCCGGGCCACATTGACCAACTCTGACGGGGGGATCCCGAGGCGTTCCCAGGCCAGTGTTGAGATGTAATCTCTCCACCTAGTCCTGGGTCTTCCCAGAGGTCTCCTCCCCACTGGACGTGCCTGAAACACCTCCCAAGGAAGGCGCCCAGTGGGCATCCTTACCAGATGCCCGAACCACCTCAGCTGACTCCTTTCTAAGTAAAGGAGCAGCGGCTCTAATCCGAGTTCCTCACGGATGGCTGAGCTTCTCACCCTATCCCTAAGGGAGACGCCAGTCACCCTTCTGAGAAAACTCATCTCGGCCGCTTGTACCCGTGATCTCGTCCTTTCGGTCATCACCCAGCCCTCATGACCATAGGTGAGGCGAGGAACGAAGATCGACCGGTAGATCGAGAGCTTTGCCTTGCGGCTCAGCTCTCTTTTCGTTACAACGGTGCGGTAAAGCGAACGCAATACCGCCCCTGCTGCTCCGATTCTCCGGCCAATCTCACGCTCCATAGTACCCTCACTCGCGAACAAGACCCCAAGGTACTTGAACTCCTTCACTTGGGCTAAGGACTCATTTCCTACCCGGAGTAAGCAATCCATCGGTTTCCTGCTAAGAGTCATGGCCTCAGATTTAGCGGTGCTGATCCTCATCCCAGCCGCTTCACACTCGGCCGCCAGCCGATCCAGTGAGTGCTGAAGGTCACAGGCCGATGATCCAATGAGGACCACGTCATCGTCAAAAAGCAGTGACGAGATCCTCAGACCACCGAACTGCAACCCCTCCCCACCACGACTACGCCTCGATATCCTGTCCATGTATATCACAAACAGGATTGGTGACAAGGCGCAGCCCTGGCGGAGACCAGCATCCACTGAGAACGAAACTGACTGGCTGCCGAGGACGCGAACACAGCTCTCGCTTTGGGAGTACAGGGATTGGATGGCCCTGAGGATAGACCCCCTTACCCCATACTCCCGCAGCACCTCCCACAGTTTCTCCCGGGGGACCTGGTCATACGCCTTCTCCAGATCCACAAAACACATATAGACCGGATGGGCATACTCCCAGGCCCCCTCCAGGATCCTTGCGAGAGTGAAGAGCTGGTCCGTAGTTCCACGTCCGGGGCGAAAACCGCATTGTTCCTCTTCAATCTGAGGTTCGACGATCGGCCGAACCCTCCTTTCCAGCACCTTGGAGTAGACTTTACCAGGGAGGCTGAGAAGTGAGATGCCCCGGTAATTGGCACACACTCTCTGGTCCCCCTTTTTGAACAGGGGAACCACCACCCCGGTTTGCCACTCCTTTGGCACTGTACCCGACTCCCACGCGATGTTCAATAGGCGTGTCAACCATGACAGCCCCTCAACACTCATTTAGCATTTCTGGCCGGATCTCATCAATCCCTGGGGCCTTGCCACTGCGGAGATGTTTGACCACCTCAGTGACCTCCACCAGGGAAATTGACGATGAAACACCATCAACCTCGAGCTCTGCCTCCAACATAGAGGGCGTGTTATTCGGATTCAGGAGTTCCTCAAAGTGTTCCTTCCAACGTCTGACAACCTCCTCAGTTGAGGTCAACAGAGTCCCATCCTTACTGTACACAGCTTGGATGGTTCCCCGTTTCCCCCTCCTGAGGTGCCGGATAGTCTTCCAGAAACACTTTGGTGCCGACCGAAAGTCCTCTCCATGACCTCTCCGAACTTCTCCCACACCCGCTGCTTAGCCTCCGACACGGCAGCAGCTGCAGCCCTTCGGGCCTGTCGGTACCCTGCAACCGAGTCATGAGTCCTCCAGGATATCATATCCCGGAAGGCCTCCTTCTTCAATCGGACGGCTTCCCTGACCACCGGTGTCCACCACGGTGTCCGAGGGTTACCGCCCCTTGAGGAGCCTAAGACCCTGAGGCCACAGCTAGCCGCCGCAGCTTCAGCAATGGAGGCTTTGAACACCGCCCACTCCGGCTCAATGCCCCCAACCTCCACAGGAATGCCAGAAAAACTCCGCCGGAGGTGTGAGTTGAAGATACCTAGGACGGGGGCCTCCTCCAGGCGTTCCCAGTTCACCCGCACTACTCGTTTGGGCTTACCAGGTCTATCCGGAAATTTCCCCCACTCCCTGATCCAACTCACAAGCAGATGGTGGTCGGTTGACAGTTCCGCCCCTCTCTTTACCGGAGTGTCCAAAACATGCGGCCTCAGATCAGATGACACGATCACAAAATCGATCATTGATCTTCGGCCTAGGGTACTCTGGTACCAGGTACACTTATGAGCACCCTTATGTTCGAACATGGTGTTTGTTATGGATAATCCATGACTAGCACAGAAGTCCAATAACAAACGACCGCTCGGGTTCAGATCAGGGAGGCCGTTCCTCCCCACCACGCCTCTCCAGGTGTCTCCATCGTTGCCCACGTGGGCGTTGAAGTCACCCAGCAGAAGTACGGAGTCCCCTACTGGAGCCCCATACAGGACTCCATTCAGGGTCTCCAAGAAGGCCGAGTACTCTGAACTGCTGTTTGGTGCATACGCACAAACAACAGTCAGAGTTTTCCCCCCTACAACCCTTAGGCGCAGGGAGGCGACCCTCTCGTCTACCGGGGTAAACTCCAACACCGCGGCGCTCAGCCGGGGATTTATGAGTATCCCCACACCCGCCCGGCGCCTCACGCCCTTGGCAACTCCAGCCCTTATCCAGGAGTACGGTACCAGAGCTGAGACTGTGAGTGGAGGTAAGCCCCACCAGATCTAACTGATAGCGCTCCACCTCCCTCACAAGCTCCGGTTCCTTTCCCCACAGCGAGGTGACGTTCCACGTCCCCAGAGCCAGCTTCTGCCGCCCGGGTCTGGTCCGTCGAGACCCCTGACCTTCGCTGCCACCCATGTGGCTGCGCACCCGACCCCAACGGGTCTTCCCACAGGTGGTGGGCCCATGAGATGTATTAACAACTTGCAGCTGCAAATAGTGATTAGGATTAGGGTTGAAAAATTCCGGAAATATTCAAAGTTGGAAACTTTCCATGGGAATAAACAGGAATATACGGGAATTAACAGGAATAAACTGGAAATTGTGTGGGTAATTTATACTAACTGTATTTACCTTGTCATATACAGACATAAATATAAACATTTTTTTTTGTCATAGGCTGATTTGAGCCCTGAGGAAACTTTGGGCACTTGACTACATGCTTCTGCATCTTTGTGTCATTCTTAACATAGGTCTTTGCACAGTATTTGCAAATATACACAGCCTTTCCTTCTACATTGGCTGGGCTGAAATGTGCACGTGGCATTGTTCTGTAGAATAAGATGAGAAAAAAGCGTTTAAAAAAAGCAATGCCAGAGATATAAATAGATGGCCAATTGGAATCTACTTTAAAAATATTTTACAAATGATGGATAAATGAATAGAAATAGGCTAGATGAACAGATGAATAATCCTCAATCAGCATGCTAATATATTTTCGTAACTTACCTGACCACCTATTATTACCTATTATTACCTACAGCATATCTAATTAACCCTTCTGTAGTGTGCACGTGATGGAGACATGCACAGTGGAGGGTTGTAATTAAACGAGCAGCCTGTGCAAATAGAATTTGAATAATCAATACATGCAGACTGTCGTATTGATGAATCATTTTCATAGAGCTGAGTTTTGCTTTAAGTGTCATTTGCAGTTAACGATAAACAACTTACTCACTTGTCAACGATGAGAGTGACCGTCGGGCGAGTGATGCGTTCTCACTCGTTTGCATTCTCAGTCGGTGGAGTTGAACCCACACAACATCTGCAGCGCCATCGCGCGACATGTTGACGAAGCGTTTCGAATAGTAGATGAGAATCGTTGCTAATTTGCAGAGTAAAAACATACACTTTGTTTGCTGTCACATTGTCTCCTCTTTAGCTAACTACCGTTGTGACATATCCCAGCTCTTCCCTCTCTTCTCCTGGGACGGTCGAACCCTCTTTCTGCTGTTTTCCGCCATTCGGCGTCCGGACTCGGTAGAAAGAAGAAAACCTCTAAAACTCAGGGAAGTGAATAATTCCAGGCGGATGTTCGGCAGCACCGAGACCAGACGTCCCAGTTTATCCGGGCATGTTCCGGTTTGCTGATCTAGATATCTATAAAACACTCAATTTTTTCAATTCACTACCTAATTTTCCCGGTTTCAATCAGAATCAAAATAACAATTATAGTAGTACATAGGTGCCAGCGCTTACATGGGGCTTTAGCAGGTTCTGGCGTTAGTAAAGTTACGTAACCCTATAAAAAAAAGGTAAACAAGACGCCATGTGGTGTTCCGCTGTCACGGCTATTGCTAGCCTATGAGCTTGCATCTCTCTCTGATAGGACATGTCAGACGGATTCTAGTTGGCCAGCAAGCCTGTCAATCAGGCTCGTGCACAGATAGACCCCTAGTGGTGCTCAATCACTGGTCCTTTTGCCCTGGATGAGAAAAGTGCCCCTTTCTGCTGGAGCCCAGTTTTTTCTTTATTCATCAATATTTAAGAATAAAAATGAGTCTCTGTCAATTCCCCCCAAATGTGTTTTGATATCTGACGGGGCATTTATTGGAGTTCTTGTGAGAATTTCGCCCCGACATGCTCCGCGGCGCTCACAAGCCCCCGCCGTGCCCCTCCCTCCTCCTCTACCTCATGCAGCTGAGCGTCAATCGGCTGCAGCCACTTCTTCTCTGACCCGCAGCATCAGCCAAACAGGTAATAACGCTGTTTGTTAGATCCCCCGACGTTGTTTGGTGATAAATTAACCACAACGTTAGCGCCGCTTTGAAAACATTACGTCGCAACTGGTCCGACGTTTCCTAAAAAATAAACAAACAAAAAACTCACGAGATCCGTGATTTCAAATCCTTGTCCAGATGCTTACTGACGTGTGTCATGTTTAATGGAGAGAGAGAGAGAGAGAGATACAGACAAGCAGACAGACAGACAGACAGGCAGAGAATTTAAAGGAAGTTTTACTGTTCTACTAGTTTTGTTTCATTTAAAATCGTTATAATTGAAATGAAAGGTAGGTCTTAAGTTGAGCTACATGACAGTCTGGTGAGGTATATTGTGGTATATTATTAGTGTAATGCTGCTTATGCTTCAACTCTGTCAGAGTGTTTTGTCTGTTTTTGCCTGTTATTCATTTATTTATTCAATTTGATAATTTGAGTTAGTTTGTTAACAAAAATAAATATATGAGTTGAAAACATCATACTGTGTTTTTTATTTATTATTATTGTTTTTAAATTCATAAATAATTTGGGCGATTGGTGCCCTTCTCTGGGGTTTGAGCATAATACCAAAATGTCTGTGCACGTGCCTGCTGTCAATCACTCATTTCCCTGTCCGTTGCTAGCCAATGGCTTTGAGGCTGAACAGACCAACACGCCCCTGCTAGCGGTTAGCTGTAATGCTAAGGATACGTTTTTCAAAGAGCTCCAGGACGCTCACTCGTTCCAGCACAACGTTCCCGTCAACGTCCTGCGCATCTATAACACAATGGTCCCGGTTTGGGAGTTTTAAACTGCGTTTTCTTATATGTGAGTGCCGGCCTATGGTGGCAGCGAGGGAAGCGTCCATAGTAACAACCATAACAACAAAATGAATCAATTAAAAGTAAACTAACAACAAAATATCAGACAAACCGTCTGACAGAAGATTATGTCGAATTCATACAGATTTTTAGTGGATTACTTTTAGTAATATTTCAGAGAAATTTTGATGAGACCAGCTTGAACACTGGTACCAGTTCCTCTCTAAACTCAATGTAAATTCTCCTATTATCCCATCTGTACCTGGACTTTTGTTCCTTCCTAACCCGCTGTCTCTATTCCTTTCGCCCCTATCTCTCTTTCGCACATCCCCCTATCATCATCACTCACCCTAGCTTTCACCTTATCCATAACCCGGCTGCTACTCTTTTCATCGATCCCTTCTTTCCTGAATAAATCCCTATACAATCCTTGTACCCTTTCGATACCCCCACAAAATCTGTGATCTTTTCTCCATCCTTCCCCTCCACTAGTTCTAAATAATGAATATTCTGCTTTATTCTTTCTAATCTTAAAAAAACCCTGTTCATAACTCGCCCTGCTTCTAACTATCGCTCCCTCACACTTTTTCTGTTCCATTTCCTTCAAATTGTCTTTAATCCTGATCTACTCCTCTAGATCATAGCTTGCTTCCCTTTCTGACCCTTTTTATTTCTCTAGCTAGCTCTTCCTTTAACCTCCTCTCCCTTTCTCTCTCTATTTCTACCTCTGCTATAATTCCTACTCAGCTCGTTTATTTGTCCTTTCAGACTCTCCCACCTCCTCCTACCCATGTCTTCCTCATACATACTGTCATTCTTTCTCCCCATCATACATTCTCTGCCTTTCTTTTTATATTTTCACCTTTCAGCAGCTCACCCTTCAAGCTCGCTTTGCTGCTTTCCTCCCTCCGTTTCTCTTTTCCTGAGTGTCTCCTCCTCCTCTTCCATCGTGCTCCCCTGCTCTCCGTCCTGTTCCTCCTCGTCCTCCTCCAGCTGCTCCTCGTCCCCGCTTTGCTGCTCGCCTCTCTCCTCCATCTCTATCTTTTATCATTGACGCCGGCCTCAGTCCCCACTCAGCTGTAAAATGATTGTGATGTCCTCCATGTACCCTGGCAGGTTTATGAACGACACCACCATATCATCGTTTGTTATGTCTCTGGCGAGTATATATCAGCGCTCCTTTAACTCGCGCTCCGTCCATTACTTTCTCCTTCCCCCTTTTCTTTGTCTTTCAATTTAATTTTCAAAAGTCTTCTCTACTCTCACTCTGCAACCCACCACGTATCTACATTGTTTCTTCGCCTCCTTTAATACATCCATCATTGTCACGTTCTCTGGTCCCTCCACCTCCACTTCCACCGTCAGCTCTTTGTTGTACTGCGCTGTTCTCTTTCCTCTGTGCCTCGTTTCACCAGCGGTGGACTTGTTTGGTCCGTGTGGCCTCTCACTGGCATTTTCCTGTCTGTTTTCTTTCTCTTGTTGTCCGTCCTTCACTTCATCTTCTCCTCTTGCTCTGTCCCTGATTGTTTTACGGCTGTCTGCTCCTTCCCGTTTGTTGCCGTGCTGTCCGTCTTTTAAGAAAAAAAATCGAAATTTCCCCCAAACAGCAAAAGCTGTCAGGGGACTGCTAAAAATAATATACTCTATTTTTCTATTAAACGAAAAACGGACAATACATTGACGTAGAAACTTATTTTACTTGTGGAATAGACACTTAAGTTTGGCTTCTTTCACTGCTCTTGCCATCTCACTCTGACGACCTCAATGGGCGTGTTCAGAGTGGTGTGTCTGTGAGCGAATGATTCCACCCACAATACCTATTTATACATGTAAATAAATCAGGGGAAATGTTCGGAAAAATTAAGGTGCAATGTTATCATAATATTGTGTGACAAACCTGGAGTTGTCCTGCCGTGGTGTTGTGCTTGTGTGTGTTTCAGGTTCCTGTAGGCGGAGTCAGACCTTAGTAATCAGCAGTGATATGGCACACCTGTGGTGACCAGTATTTAAGAGGGCTGCACACTGGGCTCTCCCCTTCACCAGATCTACCACCACATCCCAGCTTTATTATTTTACTCTAGATACTTCTACCCTATTCTTCTTATGTGTAAATCCAACCGGACGTTAGCGTTGTGCCTGTTTGGAAGTGTACCTCGCGACAGTGGCGGAGGCAAGCACGGAGCGGGTGAGTGGAAACGCGGTGACCCACGGAGGTGACAGCGGGAGAGGCACGGAGTTAACGCAGAGCAAGAGCTGCTCAAACAATGAGAGGGAGCTAACCGTAATGGTAGACAGTGGCGGTTTTGGACACGGGCGAACCGTGCAGCTGCCCGGGGCGGCTCCTTGTCAGGTCACGTGGGGGGCGGCACGGGCATTTAAAAAAAAAAAGTAATCTGACCTGCGAAGCGGTTTTCTATTATCTATCATATCACTGTGTGGGGAATTGGCAAATTGGCGCTCCCTGCAACTGCATCGCCTCTGCTTGATACTGTGTGGGGAAGGGGAGGGGGTGCGGGGGACAGTTAATCTCTGGGACTCCAAAATGGAACGGACAAGGGGGGGGATCCACTGTATTGGGCTTTATAGAGCAGTGGTTATCAAACTGTGTGGCGCGCCCAATGTTTTAACGTCCGCATCTATTTAAAGGCTGAGCAGTAAAAAAATCGCTCTTTCGCGGTAGACAGGGGTGTGCAACCCGCGGCTCTGAATAGCGGCCCCTCTGCAGTGGCTTCCTGAACAGTGTTGTGTGTGTCGCGGACGGCACACCCACACACACAGGCGTCGGGGCTTTGTGCCATTCAGTGTTTCTTGTTGCACACATAAGCCAAGGTGTAACAAGTGGGGGCTCGTCCGGTATCCGGATCCAGGTTTGTTTCTCACTCTTTTCTGTGCTGAGAAAGTAATAGGCCTCTAGTAGGTTAAGTTTCCCCTGGAATAGTGTACTGGTTGCCCAGGGTGTGTGATAACTTTAGAGTGTGAATGTAGTGCTTTGAGCTTACATGGGTGGGACTAATTACATTAATTATTAGGCACTAATTAGAGGGATTTACCTTTGGAGTTACCTTTCCTGGTAGGAATAAGAAACAGCATCTCTCTCTGGGGGTCTGTTGGTTTGTTATTTTCGTTTGTTATTTTTGTGCATAAACATGATTTGACTTTGTGTCTTGGGTACACGTCCATGTCCGTCTGGTGAGTAACAGCAAAGCTGGGGCTTTACCTGGTCATTGGTTTTGTGTTTAAAACACCTGTCATGAAATATATGAAGACTAGGGTCTAGAGAAGGTAGTTAGCATTGGTTAGGCAGATAGTCAGGGGAAAG
Organism: Platichthys flesus; assembly: GCF_949316205.1. Classification (NCBI taxonomy): domain Eukaryota; kingdom Metazoa; phylum Chordata; class Actinopteri; order Pleuronectiformes; family Pleuronectidae; genus Platichthys; species Platichthys flesus. Next base: position 13,724,047 of record NC_084966.1, read on the forward strand.
GTATTCCAAAGGTGATGATAGATATATATATATATATATATATATATATATATATATATATATATGGGTTGGTTCTTTTGAAAAGATGGCTACCATGGAGGATTTTGTGCAGTTTCCAAGTGTGGAGGTGCTAGGAAAAGTACGAGGGAGCTGTTGCTAAAAATTGCAGAGCATTGTGAAATAGAGCTTCCTAAAACGGTTTGCAAGGAAGTAATGCACTCCACTTTAAAAGCCCAGTTAGGACAGGTTTGTGTTTTGCCAGTGTTTCCCCCTTCTGTTAGTTCCAGAGATGAGGTTGTTGCTGAAGAGGAAGTAGCTGCTAGATCAAGGTTAAAGGGCAAGTTTTTTCCTTTCTGACTTTGATGACATAACATTTGAACAGAAGAAACAGGAAAGTGAAGCACGTGCCCATGAAGAGTGAGTTCAAGCAAGGGAGCAAGAATGGGAGTTTGAACGATTAAAGGTAACTACTAGGCTGCGTGAGGTTGAACTGGAGCTGATTAAAGAGCTTAAGTTGTCTCCAGTTTCGCCAGCATTTTCCACAGATACTTTTGATGTAGATTATAATTTAAGGTAACTACAAAAATTGTGAGAAGGCTGTGGATAATTTCTTTTGTCTTTTTGAGCGGTTAAGTCAAGACCGCCAGTGGACTGATGTAGAGAAGACGTTGCTTTTACAGTGTGTGCTCACAGGTAGGGCATCGTTTTTTGTTGTCTTGTGCTTTAGTTAAGGTACAGGTGTCCATGGGAGTCCAGCCATCATTACCGGTTCCAGGAGTGGTGATCATCCTAGGGAGTGATCTGTCTGGAAACAAAGTATGGCCTGATCTACTGCCTTCTCTGGTAGGTTGTTCTACCCCAGTGATGAGGGGACCTGTTGACCCAGAGGTATTTCCAGCATGTGCAGTAACCCGAGCACAGACTGATAAAGAGAACAAAAAGTTATTTCTGAATATGGTGTGTCGCTGCCTATTGTTCCTTTGTCTGTCTCTCGTAGTGATTTGATTAACCAGCAGCAAGACGATCCTTCTCTATCAGAGCTTCTCTCTCAGCCTCGCCCATCCAGTGAAATGTCCAGTTCAGCCCACGGGTATTTCCTACAAGAGGGGGTGTTGGTAAAAAATGGGTGCTTCAAGGTCAAGGGGTTTCTGGTAAGGAAATATTTCAAATTGTAATACCTAGCCCTCTAAGAGCAGGTGTGTTGCAAACTTGAAATGAGGTAAGACGTACAAACAAGTGTTTTGGTATTTTTATTGGCCTCAGTTAAAAAGGGATATTTCAGTGTACATCAAAACATGTCACGCTTGCCAGTTAACAGGTAAACCAAACCAAACTAGCAAGCTTGTTCCGCTGTCACCTAATCCTGCAGTATCCTCCCCATTTGAGCGCTTGCTGATAGACTGTGTAGGCCCTTTTTTCAAAGTCTAAGAATGGGAGTTTGTACCTGCTGACGGTGATGTGTCAATCCACTCGATACCCTGCTGCCTATCCTTTGCGAAACATTACAGCAAAATCTGTGAGGAAGGCGTTGCGTCAGTTTGTGTCGTAGGCGATCAGAGACTCGTATCTTAAGTCCAGGTGATCAGGTACTAGCTCTGTTGCCTGTGGTTACCTCTTTTTGTGTGGCAAGTGTCAGACCAGAATTATGTCATCTCCACCCTACATAGGAAAAGGTTCACCCAGCTTTGCAATACTAAACTTTTGAAACCTTATTTTTTCTCGCACTTCCACAGGAGCAGTGGTGAAACTGGTGGCGGTGGCAGTTCATTTTGAAATAGTAGACTTTTCCCCAATCTAGGGGCATGAGAAAGCTGATGAAATTGATGTCACCGGCTGAATGACAAGTCCGTTGGAAAAATTCAGAGACTGTCAGCAAATAGAAGTAAGGTGCCTTGCTCAGGGGCACTAGACAGGGTAGGGAGACTCTTGGATTTTTGGATGGATCAATCCAGGTTTCGTCTTTCGTTGTCTCTCCGTGGAGTCGAACCAGAGACCTTCTCTAGTCCAAGTTTCCGCCACTAGACCACCGCCTCTCCTCACCTATAAGGATCAGTCACCCCATTCGTGATGTGTCGTTCGTGAAAAATTTGTTCATTTTGAACGAATCCCTACAAGGACTCGGGAGTAACGAGTCCTCTGAAAGAGAGATTCGTTCATTTTCTCGTGGCCACGCATCAGGACTGATGCATAGGCTCAGTCAAGGAAACAGAAATGATTCTTTCATTTCCCGACTGGGTTTTCGGGTACAAACTTAGGATCCTCAGATCAAATTCACTTATCCTGGGAATGTCAGCTGACGTGTTGAGATTCCCCAAATAAGTGAATTTGAGTCTAACACATTTGTAAATGTACTAAATGGATAAGACCCCAGCTGCAGGGGAGGGAGACAGACACATCATGAGAACGGAGCCAGGAATAGAGGAGTGAATTTTATTATATACAGGGGTTGCCTGCCAGTTCCAGGGTTTCAGCCCCTCTTCCCAGGCCGATTTTAGTGCACTTTTCTGGGCATGAAGTGGGAGTCAACCCACTGTGGATTTTTCATCACAAGTGATGAAATTCTAGAATTAATGTTTAAAAATAGAAAAAAGCATCTGAGGTCACGAGTCTGGGTCACTCGCATCTTCCCAGAAAGTTAACTTACCGAAATTAATGTTATTTTTCCATTTAAAAGAAAATCCCTCTTCAGCATATGGCGAACAGTGTGTATGCAAATGTACAAAATTAATTATAAATGTCGACATTATTTACACTGTTTTGTATTGTACAATAATGGAAAACATTTTTTTTCTTAAAATAAATACGTAAAGACGTATATACAGTTGGAACACTGTTTTTATTCTTGAAAATTAAATAAATAAGCAGGACAGTGACATGAACACTCAGGTGTCTGCAACAATGCCCCCCTGCCAGCCAGGCCCCCATACTGAATGCTTAAAATGAGTTGAAATATTATGAGAAGATGAAGAGTACAGCAAATTATTTGTATTAGCATCAAAACACTTAACTGTAATTGTGTTTTAAAAGTACAGAGACAATATTTGCTAGTCGTCGAGCCATTCAAAACTTGCACCCTCTCTGTTAAAAGACTTCTTGTTGACTCCATAGTCAAACATAACTTCCCTATCCACCAGTAAAGTCGTGTTTGCGAGGAAAAGGATGATATCCTTTTCTTCTCCATCCATGTCAACAGCAAAATGCATGGGCCTTATGTTGGATTTTCTTTTGGAGTGATCAGCCTGCCAACCGTCTGCATCCCAGGGTGGCAATGACAAGTCTCTGAGTGGGCATCAATGCACATTGCCTGTCCTTTGCTGTTCCAGAAAAAGAAGATATAGCCAGTCTCCTTTTTCATTGGTGATTTTGTGAATTGTCTCGCCCTTCTTTCTGCTAACAACAGTTCCATGGTAGTCGCAGACAACCTCACCAGCCTTAAATGTGCGTGTCGTAACGATCCCTCTGCCCCTTTCGTTGAAATCCTGAATGTAAAGTCCTTTCCACTGCAGTGTTTTCACCATTGTCTGAATCTGTTTAAGGTCCATGATACGGTCAACAGATCCAGATGGAGCCCAGTTGTCGATAACTGCACTGCCTATGTTGGCAGTCATCCCCTTCCATCCCTGCTTTCGTACCCATGCGTCGACTCGGTCTTTTGCTGGCATACGCCGACTGAATTGTTCTGTCAAAATAAATAACAAGTTTTGTTAGTCATGAATACAATAATAGAAATCTTTGATTTGTGCAATCAGTCTTACTTGAAAGTAATGTTAAATATAAATAAATAATACATACAAAAAAATTAAATAATAAGTACTCACCACGGGTATGGTTTACACGCTTTTCAAATTGAATCTTCCGCCAGTGTGTGTAAAGCTTCTGCTCCCAGTCTTGAGAGACATTCCTGCGCTCTTTCACTTGTGGCTGTTTCCCACTCAGTGTAACAGGGTGTTTTTTCAGGAGTTGATTTAGTGCCTCATGGAACCTGACCTTTTCATTTTCCCCTGGAAGCTTGTGCAAATGTATCACTGGCTGTTTCAATGAAAGGTCAGCACAATGGTCACCATGGTTGGAAGACTCATCAGACGGATGAATAGGCCCTTCTCCAAACGGCTCATGACTGTTGCCTTCTCCGGAAGGCCTGGCACTACATAAAAATGAAAAATAGTGAGATTAGAAGAAAAACAACTGCGTTCGATATAGATAATGGTGTGCTTGACTATGTAGGCATTGTCTTGACAAATATAAAATATGCTCACCTTGACGCCTCAACCATCTTGGCCAATATATCAGCGCCCTCCACAACTGGCCCCCGATTTTTCGATCGATAGTGTTTTGCAGCTGTGTTGACAGAATGGACCAGGTAGCCAGCCACCAATGCCTTCTTTGGCTCATCCGAGCGGTTAGCTTCCGTCTCAAATGTTCTCCGCACAGTCTGGCTGTTCACATGGGGGAGGTTGTGCTTTTCATGCAGGCGGTCCAGGTCAGCGGTTGGGTTGTTGATTTTCTTCCCCGTTGAGGAGACAAAGAAAAATTCATCACCATCCTTGTCATTCCATTCATCCTGCTTGCGTTTCCCTTTGGCAGCAAGGTGTTGTGGTCGCACTCTTGTGTAGTACTTTTCAAACCACTCCTCCTCCTGCTTCGACAGGGCAATTCCAACCACAAAATGTGCTGCATATATGATTGTATGTTCCGCTTCTTGTTTCCGCCCAAGCCATTCGGCGAGTTAGTAAATGTAATGGCTAAACTGTCAAGGGAAATCTATCAATAGAGGACAGTAACACTCACCTTCATGTTCTCCACCACACATGGCCTTTGACAGTGCTTCAGTATGACGATTGCCTCCAGATAGTACAGCACAAATGTGCAACGAGAAGCCGCCAGGGGGAGGGGGGGTAGAGCAGTCACCAAGTTGATTCATGATGTTCAAAAATCCTTCCTCAGCTTTCTCAAAAATGGCCCAGCAGTCACGAGGACTAAGAACATCTTTATCCATGAACATGGCATGCCTCTTTGATACAATCTCTTTGCTCACTTGTTTAGAAAGCATACTCTGCACAGAGCCAATGTAATCCACGAAATCAACGCAGCCATTGCAGAGCGCCTTGTCATCCTGTCTCAGATTGGTCAATGCAGTGTTGTAATCCAAGAATCTGTAAGGAGGAAGGAGATGGATTTAAGTTAAGTTATGTACATGCAATAACAAGTTTTAATGTGTATAGTGTAAACTGTTGACATAGTAATAAAACAAAAGTACCAACCTTTTCAAGCACTTTAGGTAATTGACTGAAGTCTGTGCCCTGTAGTTTGCCTCCGACTGTTTTCTTGTGTAGCTTAAGAGCTTCTCTCTGTCCCTGACAAACTTCAAGGATGGTTCGACAGGGTCGGCATAATAAAGGTACCGAGAAACAGTCAACCTCCTGTTTGTACTTCGTATTTTCCAAATTGACCCGTAGGTGTTCGGCAAAGCCCTGAAGCAGTGGATGATCTATAGAATGCTTTTCCAGAATCCCCATTTCGTTCGCTTTCTTCAATGAGGTTCTGGCCTTGTAAGCTGTTTCCCGGTTACATTGAAACAGTTCACCGCTGCTAGCAGATTCCACGTCAGATGACCCTGCCTCTCCGGATGGCTCACCAGTTTCTGCGACAAACCTTGGATTCCCTTGGGGCAAAGGTGTAGGCTCTCCGGTCACAAACAAGTGATGACTTTTCAGCTCCACAATCAGTCTTTCGAGTGGATTTGAAGATGAGATAATGCGTCTAAGAACTTAATAACTAAAAGCCCGTCTAGTCTTCAGGAGGTCCAACACATCACTCTTGGCCTTTTCAACCACCTCTTCTCTGTCTGATTCTTCTGATTCCTTCATGCATGATCTGCGCAGGTGACAGCTTAGGTATTCTTGGGTCTTCATACAAACTGGACAGAGGAGGCAGTGTCTGCTTGATTTCCTGGAAAAAGAAAATAAATACATTAATCCATATGTCATTACAACAAAAGTTGTACAATGGTTACACATGGTAATACATCAGTGGTGTATAAAGTACTTGAATGCCATACTTGAGTGAAAGTACAGATATCGTACCTGAAAGTGACTCCGGTAAAAGTAAAAGTCACCCGTAGGAAAATGACTTGAGTAAAAGTCTTAAAGTAGCTCATATTAAATGTACTTTTACTTTTGATACTTAAGTACAAGTACCAAAATTTAAAATGCAAAGTGTTTTTTATAGTGGGCCTATACAGACACAAAACAAAACAAAATTGCTCTCCTCAGGATTTATTTCAACTGACTGAAAAATTATAACAAAAAAATACATATACTCTTTTGAACCCCCAGATGCTGAGGTTCAAATAGTAATGGACTAGTGCATCTGAGCTTCTAGGGACAACAAAGAACGAACATAGTAAGAAACAAGTGTCCCTTGTGTCTGCCTAAGACCACTTATAGACCACAGTATAACCGCTAAACAATTCTGTAAATATCACTAAACATGGACCTTGCGTTTTCTAATCAGTAGCAGGAGTGATACACAATACCCCTTGTGATAAGTCAGCAAAAGGAAACAAGTTCTAGGCACAAAAAATAGGATAGTTTTCCTCTTTGGTTAACAACCTGCACAGTGCTAGGAAAAAAAAATCACTGGACACGTCCAGTTTTGAGAATAGATAAGTAGAGAGTACAGAAATTTGTGTTCAGGAAAATAAATACTCAAGTAAAGTACAGATATGTGAAAAATCTACTTAAGTAATTTACCTCCCACCACTTTAATACATGCTATTAAGGAAAACTTTAAATATTTCTTACCCTGGAGCCATTTGTCAAACTGAGATAGGTCAGTGAAGATGAAGCAATAACAATTGGTTTTGTTTGTATCCAGCAGTTGAGGGATGATTCTCCAGTCGAGCAGTTGAGGAAAGGTTCTCCAGAGTGAACTACAGCTGGAAAGCCCAATACTTATACACAGATGAGACAGGGAATGTTGATGGGTGGAGCTACAACAAAATACTGGGTGCAAACAAAGGTGGCCTGCTATTCATATCAAATAAAAGTGATAATTCTTAAGAGAACCCTCAAACAAAGGGTGCATGGTATTCCCTTAAAATAAACACCTTTTTTTGAGAATCTTCTGAATACAAACAAACAAATGTCATAGATTCCAGCTGTAATTCACTCTCGAGAACCTCCCCTCAACTGCTGGATACAAACAAAACCAATTGTTATTGCTTCATCTTCACTGACCTATCTCAGTTTGACAAATGGCTCCATGGTAAGGAAATTTTAATGTTTTCCTGTTTTCCTAACCCTAACCCACATGTTTGGAATTATTTATAGCCTGTAGAGTTAAACTAAAAAAAGTTAATCATGCTTTTTCTTTTCTTTTACAAGAAAGCTCCAAACAGGCACTATTTGCTATGTCCTGCTTGTTCCAAAACACAAGATATCCTGTCTGTCCATTTGACGAGGGTATGCATGAAAGATGGCTCGAGGGAAGATATACAAGCCATTGTTGAAAATGCCAAGAAAGAAGCAAGCGAGATCCTTAAGGAAGGCAGAATTTTCAATTATTCAGACCTCACTGAAATCATGTCAAATGAAGATTCCAATCCAAAGGTAAGTGGCTTACAGAACGTTATCTTGCTCCTTTTTTTTTTGATACGAATTTTTATATACTGATATTTTCAAATATCTTGTTTTCTTATTGACAGACTGGTTGAGGAGCTGAAAAATCGCCACATGGTTATACGTGGCACTATCCAATACAGATGCTGAAGCTGGACCATCCACTAGAACGACTTCTAACAATGAAGGGGGTGACATGGCTGACGAGGCCCCTGTTGGCACTCGAACAAGAAAGTTTGCTCAAAAAAGCACGCAAGAAATGTATGAGAAAGGCCTTTACCACAGACATCCTCTGAGCCACCCACTTCTCAAAGATTTTGCCATGCACCTGAAAAAAGACAAAAAGATTCGAAATTACAAACAGGAGGTAAGGACCAATAAATGTTTAACACTTTTTCTGAGAATCTTTTATACGCATTTATATGAAGCAAAACAGTCATTGCTACAAGGTCACTGAACATGTCTGTTATTTTCAGGTTGAAAATGTCTCTCGGTATCTATAAAAACGTTCCTCACTAAAACCTCTGCTACTCTGAAGAAGAGAACACAGATAAATTACCTCAAGAGCTTGAAAAGATTCCTGAAATTCCACACGGACACAACCAACCTGATAAATACGGATAAGCAGCTCCATGAAGAGGCCAAATGTTTCACTCAGCTCCTCAGCCAGATGATGCCGATACTGGGCAAGCAAGCAAGGAAGGAGATCCTCAACCAAAGGTTTGTTTCATTGTACCCATATAAATGGTCAATACCTGGTAATCTTTTCTCTGCCTGCTGAAATGTGATTTGTCATCACATTTGATACAGGTGCAATTAACTGAGTTTCACTTCTGACTTCATAATTCATATGTCTCATATCACACTCTTTTTTTTTCTCATAGGCATGAGTGGATGCTGAACGAAAATCAGTTGACAACACAAGACTGTCATGCTGTATTGGTGGAGGCCAAGGATAGATTCTTGGCATGTTTGGATGCACTGTCTGAAGAGGATCCTGCCACATTGGATTCGAGCGATAACCAGATTGTGTTGTACTACCTTGAGGCTGTTGTGGTTCTAGGACACATGCAACGGCCGAGTGTGGTGGAAAACATGACTGTGAGTGAGTGGTTATCAAGGTTCAAAGAACTTTCACCGGAGAAGGGTCATCCACGTTGGGTGATTGCAGTAAAGGAGCACAAGACTGCAGCAACACAACTGGCCTCGTTTGCGCTTTCACAGGAGCAGGAGCAAGTAAGTTCACCACAATTCCTGCCTGAACCTGTTAGAGATAATTTCTGTTACAGCTGAAAGTAAAATAATTAATGTCTTTTTCTCCCATCAATGTCCTTTCTTTTGTCCAACAGTGGTTTGATATCTACTACAGACGGTCCCGGCCAGTCTTCCAGAGAGCCGGCAGGAAACGCAAGAGGGGTGAGGACATTGAGGACGTCGAGGATCCAAAAGATTTATTCTTCCTTTCCACCACAGGGAAGGGGGTTCACCGGACCACCAATGACATTGCACGGTTGCAAAAAAAGTTCAATGTCCCGGCAGTGAGCAGCAAGGTGGTACGCAGAGTCTTTGAGACGAGCACCAAGGATATGAGCGATTCTGCAAAAACATTGGTGGCGGGCTACCTTACCCATTCAAATGCGGTAGCAGAGCAGCATTACAGCTACCCCACACCTGGACAGCGTGTAAAGGGTATACACATTTTGAAAGGCATGGTTCTTTCGACAACGTCATCTTCAGGGGATGAAACCAGTGTTGGGACATGGTTTTTGTGCAAACCACAGGCCTCCTTTCAGTCAAACTTGTAACAAACATGCCGCATGTGCTGGAGTGGACTCAATCCCCCAAGATGCCACAGGTTCCATTGATCTTAGAAAGACAAGGAACTCAGTCTCCCAGAGGATGTAACAGGATGCTGCATGTCCTGGGGTCTGGGCACACAAAGGTGTCAAGAACCACAAGGGTCAACTCCTATTGGTCACTCTGGTCCAAGACCTGTGAGGTCACCGGGGCCAATATAAGGAGAGGTCTCCCCAAAATCTTTCTCTTTCTACAATCCTTTGAAAGCCAGTAGGCTGTCCAGCCTCTCTTTCTCCAATTCTCCCGAGGGTGGAAGGCTGCTACAGCCTCTCTTCTTCCATCTCTCAGAGGGCGGAAGGCTGCTCAAGCTCTGATCCAGCTTCCTTCTCTATCCAACCCACAACCGGAGGTCAGGGGTGCAGCTCCCAGCTCACCCTTCTCAAGGAAATCTCCTCGCCCTTCAAGCTCTACAAAACTCCTCGTAGCGACTCGATGTCCTGCAGGAAAACTTCAACCAGCATCTGAGCACACCGCTCGACAGAATCACGGATGCAGAACTCTACGACCACAAAGCCAGGAGACGTCACAGAACTGCAACCTGAACAGCAACTTTCTTTTCCTCGTTCCCTCGGACTGGTAACATAATCTGGGCTTAATAATTATACATGCTAAGCAAGACTGTTTACTCAATTCGGTGTGTTTACAAGTTTGATATATGCTGTGACGTTGTAGGCATAAGTTAAATGAAGGTTAATAGTTAGGCTCGCCACAGGCTTTGTCCCTGACTATCATTATCTGAGTAATATCCACACAGACACGCATAGCTTCTCACCTAGTTAAACCTTCCCCCTGAGCCGTAAAGCAACCTCAGAAGAAGGGGGGGGCTCTTATCTTAGGCACCATTCTTTAAAGAATGCTAATTTAAATTCTCACACACACTCACACACCTCCTAGTTAGTCAGTTTGATTGTTTAGTAATTTGTTTTTTTATACTTTATTATGTTCATAATAAATGTTCTTCTTTCACAAATGAACTGTCATTAATATTGTATAAGTGAATTTTGCCCCCAAATAAAAAATATATTTTTTCAAAACTATTTTCCATGAAAACTTATTATAAAAGTATTTCTTTCTTTCTCGAAGTTGCTTGGCCACACACACTAACCATACGCCTCAATGTGCTAGCATGTTCTGACAACACCAAGGAGCCAGTACCCCTTCCGTTTTTACGATTTTTGGCAATTTTTTTTTTTTTTTATGTCAAACTATTGGTTGGAGATATATGTTACGGGTCCCAAGATTGATACCAAAGTAACTAAGTATATCTGTAGAATACAACATGAATGCACCAGCAGTAACGACACAGAGCCTTCAGTTCCTCATCTGGACTGCATCTTATTTAAATTAAACACAATTTCAAGTACAAGCATTTCTTTGAGTGTAACTGCATTTTAAAGTGCAGTTACACCTTGGAATACCTTTCCCCTGACTATCTGTCTAACCAATGCTAACTACCTTCTCTAGACCCTAGTCTTCATGCATTTCATGACAGGTGTTTTAAACACAAAACTAATGACCAGGTAAAGCCCCAGCTATGCTGTTACTCACCAGACGGACATGGACGTGTACCCAAGACACAAAGTCAAATCATGTTTATGCACAAAAATAACAAACAAAACTAGGGCTACGTTGTAGCACTGGCGGGCCAGAGCACCCGCACGTTGAAGCCTGTTGCGGTCGGTGGAGAGAGCGATCGATGACTAAGCGCATGTCTCCGCGTTGCATCCATTTTGCGCTCTGCGTCAGTAGGTTTGCCAGTAGGTGGCGCCATCACTATTATTACACACAGAAATATAGATCTGTTCAAGTAGCCGCTCTGATATAGCGTGAGCAATTTTGTGTCAATTGGACAATTTTACCACAACGTAATTTCCCCCCTTTTAGTAGGTGGCGCTATGACCCTGAACTAATATTTATATGTGGAGCTGTTCAGATCAGTATTGTGATTATAGGTCAGTAGTTTGGAGCCGGTTGGATAATGCAGAGTGGATTAACAAAGTACTTCCTGTTTCCTGGCGAATCAGTAGGTGGCGCTATTACACTGAGGAAATATTGACACACAGAGCTGTTCAGGCTTGTACTATTATCATGTGACAGAAGTGTGGTAGTAATAGGACAATGCACAGTGGACTTATGAAAACATCGCCTCGTCTGGCGAAGGATGATCCTTCGCCAAACATCAATGTTTACATGGTTTGAGGAAATGTCACAATTCTGACCTTGATCCAATGACTTGACTGAGGTCATTTGAGCTGTATATTGTAAAGCAGCCAGGAGCACTTCATCTCCCCTCATCTCATTTTCGTCCGCTTATCCGGTGCATAGACTGTATATATAGATGGACGGAGGGTCCGTGACGTCACCCATTGGTTTCTGCAGAGTGAGAATGAGGCTAGTAGGAGGCGTTCCCCCGGCGCCATCTTGCCGGTGCTTACTCCTCCTCGTTCCTGGCTAACGACAGCCGAGCGATGCTCGCGGAGCTCAGCGTTTCCAGGTTAGCTCAGAGCTAAGGAGCTAGGCTACATGCTACCCGACGCTGCTAACCGGTTAGCGCTGTGCTGTAGCTGATCCGGCTGGTCGCGATCTTTACGAACTCACTAGAGGTAAGTAACCTGACACTACAACAACAAAACCTATTGCTTTATTTATCATCATAATCATATGCTTACATGCCTCAAGTGGTTTTTAATGTTAGTTAAAAATTTCCGTTTATTTAACACATCTAATGAAAAGATTGAAGCAAGTTAACTACAGAGTTGTGTGTTTAGTTGTGACTTGATTTTAATAAGTTAATATCAATACGCTACATGTGTAAGCTGCATGTGATAGTAACTATGTTTCACAAATGTGCTGGTATATCCACCATTCCCATTGCCACCTCATTTATTCAGCCTTTTATGGAGTTTTAGAGTGAATTGGACAGATTAGATATGATTATTATCTCCACACACCAGTGTTGTAAATAGTTCTCATTAATTATACAATAATGTTTCCACAGAGGGAAGTGGAGAGACTTGATGTGGACGTTATCAACAACTCTGTGGGAGATTATCACCTTGAACATTACAGATGAGGTAGAAATACATTTTATCTATTTGTACAATGTTTTATTTCTTTCAGTACATTACATTTCATTTGGCTGACATTTTGATCCAAACTTACAATAGGTACAAACCCAGAGCCCAGTAAATCGGTTCCGACTGAAATCTGTGGTGCTGAACACAGAATAAACTGTAAGAACCAGTCTTTGCTGGAACATACACAACACAATACATTATTTTATAATGAGTTTCTTCTTTTCCTTAGATGAAGCACTGCAACACCGGATCTGTCCTCAGCAGCAACATGGTGGAGATTGGCAGCTTCAGGCTGGTCAACACGAGTACGACCTGCACAAGCTTCATCGGCCCAACACTTCACGTTTTCTCCCTCAACTAAAGATGGCCTGCAACTGTTTAGAGTTGGCAATCATTGCTATGTGTCATGGATAATATATTTAATTTCTATATTCATTATAGTTGGTTGCAAAAATTATTATCTTTTACAATCTGATTTGATACACTTTAGATAAAAACCCAGTGTTTTATTTTTCTGATTCCCAATAAGAGACAGAACACCGTCACCACAGCTGAGTCCTTCAGGCTCCTCCATCCCTAATAAAATGACAGGAGACATAAAAGTATGGCATTTTGTAGAGGGAGTGTTACTAATGAACAAAGTTTCTGTCCTAAAAATTCTGTGGATATTCAACTCTGTGTTGGGACATGGTTTTTGTGCAAACCACAGGCCTCCTCTAAGTCAAACTTGTAACAAACATGCCGCATGTGCTGGAGTGGACTCAATCCCCCAAGATGCAACAGGTTCCATTGATCTTTGAAAGTCAAGGAACTCAGTCTCCCAGAGGATGTAACAGGATGCTGCATGTCCTGGGGTCAGGGCAATATCACACAAAGGTGTCAAGAGCCACCAGGGTCAACTCCTATTGGTCACTCTGGTCCAAGACCTGTGAGGTCACCGGGGCCAATATAAGGAGAGGTCTCCCCAAGATCTTTCTCTTTCTACAATCCTTCGAAGGCCAGCAGGCTATCCAGCTTCTCTTCTCCTACATCGCCAAGGAGGGGGGGCCTGGCTGATCCAGCTTCCTTCTCTATCCAACCCACAACCGGAGGTCAGAGGTGCAGCTCACAGCTCACCCTTCAAGGAAATCTCCTCGCCCTTCAAGCTCTACCAAACTCCTCGTAGCGACGCGATGTCCTGCAGGAAAACTTCAACCAGCATCTGAGCACACGGCTCGACAGAATCGCGAATGCAGAACTCTACGACCCCAGGAGACGTCACAGAACTGCAAATTCTTTTCCTCTTTCCCTCGGACTGGTAACATAATCTGGGCTTAATAATTATACTACGCTAAGCAAGACTGTTTATTTGATCGGTGTGTGCTTATAAGTTTGATATATGCTCTGACGTTGTAGGCATAAGTTAAAGGAAGGTTAATAGTTAGGCTCGCCACAGGCTTTGTCCCTGACTATCATTATCTGATTAACATCCACACAGACATGCATAGCATCTCACCTAGTTAAGCCTTCCCCCTGTGCCGTGAGGCAACCTCAGAAGAAGGGGGCGGGGGGGGGGGGCTCTTATCTTAGGGAGCATTCTTTAAAGCATGCTAATTTACATTCATACACACGCTGACACACCTAGTTAGTTAGTTTGATTGTTTAGTAACTTGTGTTTTTATACTTTATTATGTCAATAATAAATGTTCTTCTTTCTCAAATGTTCTGTCATTAATATTGCATAAGTGAATCTTGCCAACCGTTACACTGCTAAGAACTCCATAACCTTCATTGTTCATTATATAATCTTTAATGGTCAAATATTGAGATTTCTAATTGAACTAGATCTAAATGAGACTGATTTTAATCAATAAATTGGCTATCTTTTCCCTTCTATGAAGGGTGGTGCCCCGCGAGAACTTTAACCAATTAAAGTTATGATTTAATATTAATATTTTAAATATTAATGTTTTACATTTATTTTGATAACCAAATTTATTGAGTGCCTAAAGGCACACCATTCTATGGTAACTCTTTTCAAGCACTATTGCACAACATCTGTATTTGAATTAAACAGTGCACTACCAAGACAATGCAGTATAGAGTTGTTCCACATTATCTTTGCTTTGATTGTTTGTAAGGTATGAAGACAAATCTGTACCTGGAGTCAGTGCATAGGTGATGACACTTAGTGTTCAGTCTTGTTGGAGTCCTGTTCTGTCTCCTCATGTTGGACATCCACTGGTGCAGGCTCAAAAACACACTGATATGTGATACACCGGTATAAAAAAATTCATTGTAAATAGAGTAGAAATGTACAGTACACAGATCATGCTAAAATTGTAGTTGCCATGTAACAATCAAGTTGCTTGATATCTCAAAAGTTATTAAAGCATTTCTGTGTACCCTTTTGTCAATGCTCGAGTGTGGTCTCTCAAAATGTTGACTGCAGAGACTCGGAATCCAGTGTTATTTAATGATTCATCATTTTAACAAACTCCCATATTTCAAAGATAACAGCAGCAGCTTATCACAATTTAGAAAACACATGTATTCATCTATGTGTATCTGAGTGTGTGTATCTGTCCGTGTCTATCAATGTGTCTCTGTGTCTATGTGAGTGTGTGTGTGAGTGTGTGAGAGAGAGAGAGAGAGAGAAAGAAGGGGCGTGGCGATGACGCAGTCACGTCACAACCAAGATGGCGGCCGATCATGATTCGTGGAACCAAGGCCTAAAAACTCTCAAAATGGCTACAAAACAAGATGGCGGAGCCGTTATGAATTTAGAGCCAGAATGGGAGGAGAGTGAGAGAGGAGGCGTGGCAATAATAGACTCAAAATGGTGGTTTAACTTGCGTTCTTCAAAATGGAGTCTATGTTAATGACACCATGTGGCCGGAGCTCACACTGGTGGTCGTCACATGAATTACACAAAGGGATTTTCAGACAAAGAATTCTTTGTCTCTACTTTGGCGTTCGGCCGCATGGCTTCCAGATGTGTCCAGCCTCTCTGAATATAGATTTAACTATGTTACCTGAACTGTATTCTAAATACAGATCGGATGTGTGTATAGGTCGGTTTAGAAGGAGAGAGAGAGAGAGAGAGAATACAAGAAGAGAGCAAAGCTCTTAAAAGCACCGTCAGAGACAAGTTACATTTACTTTACCACTCAGCACCCAAGTGGCGTTGTGTGCTGAGGTTTGACCGGTAAAGTATCTTTAAAGTTGTTCAAACGGTCACAATGAGCTGGAGACGCTGCTCACGGCGCTTAAAACTATGGCACAAGGCCGTAACCGGAAACCGGAAGTGGCGAATCGCCGCTAAAACACTGGAGACTCTGCGGTCTCATACAAAACAAATACATTCAAGTATTAAAACAATACGCTACGTATTAGATTAACATCTGCCCAGACAATAAAGCCTCTTACTGTGACCTTCACGGTGTTGCATGCACGTGTCGCGCGGATCTTTCGGAAGTCCAGTGAATAATCGTGGCCGCTCAAGCTCTGTTGCGCTGGTTCCTCTGTCGCAGCGGCGTCGGCTGGGCCGAATAGGAACGGATTCTGCTTGCTCCTCAACAGGATGAACGTCGTGCTTCTTCTTCAGGGGACGGCTGTGGAAGCCGTTTGTAGATCATTGGGAAAAGAAAGTAAAGTTCCTGTTTGGTCTTTTCAAGTTAAAACAAAAATAGTCTCTTTTGAAAATAAAAAAATCGACTGAGTTAAAAGACAATGAAAGAAATGAAAGAAAATAACTCTGGTTGCCCCCTTTAGCAACTAAATCATCTGGAAAGACCCGGAGGGGTCTGTTGACGTCTTCAGAGCAGGGAAAAATGGCTGATAAACTAGAAGTTAAGGTTACCCCCTTTAGCAACTAAAACAGCTGGGAGGCCCCGAAGGGGCCTCGTGATGTCTTCAGAGCAGGGTAAAAATGGCTGATAAACTAAAAGTTAAGGTTACCCCCTTTAGCAACTAAAACAGCTGGGAGGCCCCGAAGGGGCCTCGTGATGTCTTCAGAGCAGGGTAAAAATGGCAGCGATTATTGATGTCTCAGAGGTTTTATTCTACCTGAGAGGTTCTGCCTCCTTGAGGTGCTGGTCATGGGATGATGCTGGCTTTTAGCCAATTGAGTGTCAGTGGTCAAAGGAGAGTGGGAGGGGCCAGGAGCAGAGCAGGGGTTTCTGGGGAGACCCCAGGGATTAAGTTAACACCAGAAGATACAATCTCCATGCTGGATCTTAGAGGGAGACTTTAGCTGGCTTCATCTTGGCTCAAAGGCCACGCTTTTACGACCCATTGTGTGTGGATCCTACCACATGGTTAGTTCTGTAGGGACTCTTGCCCAACACCAGTTCTGTCTCTTCATGTTGATTACCCACAGGTCTAGCCTCTCAGGATCACCTAGAGGAAAACTAAACGAATAAAAAATATGTAAAAAACAATATCTGTCAGGTTACCATCCTCATACTTATGTGTATGCAAACAAATCAATGTCAATAACTTCAGTCTTTTTAGATATCCCACTTCACATAATCCATCTGTTGCATTGCCTCTTTTTGTTATTAGGGCCTATTTGTTACACTTATATTTGAAGTTATTTCATATTCATATAGTTACTATTTCATGCAATATTCACGTTTCTAACACACAAGTGAGATAAGTTTAATAGAGTTTGAAAGCGGACAATTATGGAACACAAACTTAGTATCACTGAAACCACAGATGACATCATCTAATGAAACAAATATATATAAATATAACTATTATTATTATCAACTACCCTTGCCAGATGTATATAGCCTTAACATTAACAAATAGGGTTAGTCTCGATAATAAAACTCATGCTAAAGGGATAATATAACATCATTTAAGCTTTGATTCCTGGTGACCAGGCTTACATATGTGCGCAGTAGTTTTATATGACGCACCAACATTGATCGCTGTAACTAATTATCCCCATATCTACATTGAAACACTTCTCCACTCTGTGTAGACTGCGCTCCGGTTTACTGTGACTAGCATTAACGCTCCATAATGTAGCATCAGGACCGCATCGGGCTGTGCTGCTCAGAGAGGAACCTACAGGCTATGCGGTGAACACAAGCTTAAACAACATTAGCTTAATCTCGACATAAGCTAACAAGCCATGCATCGTGAGCAACACTAACTGCTAATCATTGCTACAGTTCTAATATATGAATTAAATAAAAATCGATTTTCACTCACCGGAAGAACTTGACAACAGAGTTGTGAGACGGTCTGTTAGTACAATGAACTGCACAGCCAGCCATGGTTTGTGTCGAGTGAATCGGCGGGGATCCGCCGACATGAAGCTACGAGTGGACCGAGCAGCTTGCAGGTGGCTTGAGGGGAGCTAACGAGCGGCTAGTTACAAGCTGTGCCCGCATCGGAGCCTGTGCCCAGGTGTCAATCAATAGACCACGCCCCTAATTATACGTAATGTTAAACCTCAATATCGCTTAAACGGGTGAGTTAGAAAAAAATTCACCACCCTCAGAGTTGTCATGATTGAAAAACCTCGCGATTGAGACTAAAACCAAAGGTTGAACCATGCTGTAAACAGGTTTAATTCTGCTCTAAAGTTGGGCATTTTAACATTGGAGTCAATGGGACTTTCTGTTTCTTGGAGCCAGCCTCTAGTGGCCACCCAGTGAACTGCAGCTTTTTACACTTCCGTATCGGCCTCATCGCTCAGCCCAGGATGTTGCCCCTTGATCCGGTGTCGGGTCGCGGGGGGAGCAGCTCAAGCAGGGGGCCCCAGAATTCCCTTTCCCGGGCCACATTGACCAACTCTGACGGGGGGATCCCGAGGCGTTCCCAGGCCAGTGTTGAGATATAATCTCTCCACCTAGTCCTGGGTCTTCCCCGAGGTCTCCTCCCCACTGGACGTGCCTGAAACACCTCCCAAGGAAGGCCCCCAGTGGGCATCCTTACCAGATGCCCGAACCACCTCAGCTGACTCCTTTCTAAGTAAAGGAGCAGCGGCTCTAATCCGAGTTCCTCACGGATGGCTGAGCTTCTCACCCTATCCCTAAGGGAGACGCCAGTCACCCTTCTGAGAAAACTCATCTCGGCCGCTTGTACCCGCGATCTCGTCCTTTCGGTCATCACCCAGCCCTCATGACCATAGGTGAGGATAGGAACGAAGATCGACCGGTAGATCGAGAGCTTTACCTTGCGGCTCAGCTCTCTTTTCGTTACAACGGTGCGGTAAAGCGAACGCAATACCGCCCCTGCTGCTCCGATTCTCCGGCCAATCTCACGCTCCATAGTACCCTCACTCGCGAACAAGACCCCAAGGTACTTGAACTCCTTCACTTGGGCTAAGGACTCATTTCCTACCCGGAGTAAGCAATCCATCTGTTTCCTGCTAAGAGTCATGGCCTCAGATTTAGCGGTGCTGATCCTCATCCCAGCCGCTTCACACTCGGCCGCCAGCCGATCCAGTGAGTGCTGAAGGTCACAGGCCGATGATCCAATGAGGACCACGTCATCTGCAAAAAGCAGTGACGAGATCCTCAGACCACCGAACTGCAACCCCTCCCCACCACGACTACGCCTCGATATCCTGTCCATGTTTATCACAAACAGGATTGGTGACAAGGCACAGCCCTGGCGGAGACCAGCATCCACTGAGAACGAAACTGACTGGCTGCCGAGGATGCGAACACAGCTCTCGCTTTGGGAGTACAGGGATTGGATGGCCCTGAGGAGAGACCCCCTTACCCCATACTCCCGCAGCACCTCCCACAGTTTCTCCCGGGGGACCCGGTAATACGCCTTCTCCAGATCCACAAAACACATGTAGACCGGATGGGCATACTCCCAGGCCCCCTCCAGGATCCTTGCAAGAGTGAAGAGCTGGTCCGTAGTTCCACGTCCGGGGCGAAAACCACATTGTTCCTCTTCAATCTGAGGTTCGACGATCGGCCGAACCCTCCTTTCCAGCACCTTGGAGTAGACTTTACCAGGGAGGCTGAGAAGTGAGATGCCCCGGTAATTTGTGCACACTCTCTGGTCCCCCTTTTTGAACAGGGGAACCACCACCCCGGTTTGCCACTCCTTTGGCACTGTACCCGACTCCCACGCGATGTTGAATAGGCGTGTCAACCATGACAGCCCCTCAACACTCATTTAGCATTTCTGGCTGGATCTCATCAATCCCTGGGGCCTTGCCACTGCAGAGATGTTTGACCACCTCAGTGACCTCCACCAGGGAAATTGACGATGAAACACCATCAACCTCGAGCTCTTCCTCCAACATAGAGGGCGTGTTATTCGGATTCAGGAGTTCCTCAAAGTGTTCCTTCCAACGTCCGACGACCTCCTCAGTTGAGGTCAACAGAGTCCCATCCTTACTGTACACAGCTTGGATGGTTCCCCGTTTCCCCCTCCTGAGGTGCCGGATAGTCTTCCAGAAACACTTTGGTGCCGACCGAAAGTCCTTCTCCATGGCCTCTCCGAACTTCTCCCACACCCGCTGCTTAGCCTCCGACACGGCAGCAGCTGCAGCCCTTCGGGCCTGTCGGTACCCTGCAACCGAGTCAGGAGTCCACCAGGATATCATATCCCGGAAGGCCTCCTTCTTCAATCGGACGGCTTCCCTGACCACCGGTGTCCACCACGGTGTCCGAGGGTTACCGCCCCTTGAGGAGCCTAAGACCCTGAGGCCACAGCTAGCCGCCGCAGCTTCAGCAATGGAGGCTTTGAACACCGCCCACTCCGGCTCAATGCCCCCAACCTCCACAGGAATGCCAGAAAAACTCCGCCGGAGGTGTGAGTTGAAGATACCTAGGACGGGGGCCTCCTCCAAACGTTCCCAGTTCACCCGCACTACTCGTTTGGGCTTACCAGGTCTATCCGGAAATTTCCCCCATTCCCTGATCCAACTCACAACCAGATGGTGGTCGGTTGACAGTTCCGCCCCTCTCTTTACCCGAGTGTCCAAAACATGCGGCCTCAGATCAGATGACACAATCACAAAATCGATCATTGATCTTCGGCCTAGGGTACTCTGGTACCAGGTACACTTATGAGCACCCTTATGTTCGAACATGGTGTTTGTTATGGATAATCCATGACTAGCACAGAAGTCCCATAACAAACGACCGCTCGGGTTTCGATCAGGGAGGCCGTTCCTCCCCACCACGCCTCTCCAGGTGTCTCCATCGTTGCCCACGTGGGCGTTGAAGTCACCCAGCAGAACTACGGAGTCCCCTACTGGAGCCCCATACAGGACTCCATTAAGGGTCTCCAAGAAGGCCGACTACTCTGAGCTGCTGTTTGGTGCATACGCACAAACAACAGTCAGAGTTTTCCCCCCTACAACCCTTAGGCGCAGGGAGGCGACCCTCTCGTCTACCGGGGTAAACTCCAACACCGCGGCGCTCAGCCGGGGATTTATGAGTATCCCCACACCCGCCCGGCGCCTCACGCCCTCGGCAACTCCGGAGAAGAATAGAGTCCAACCCTTATCCAGGAGTACGGTACCAGAGCTGAGACTGTGCGTGGAGGTAAGCCCCACCAGATCTAACTGATAGCGCTCCACCTCCCTCACAAGCTCCGGTTCCTTTCCTCACAGCGAGGTGACGTTCCACGTCCCCAGAGCCAGCTTCTGCCGCCCGGGTCTGGTCCGTCGAGACCCCTGACCTTTGCTGCCACCCATGTGGCTGCGCACCCGACCCCAACGGGTCTTCCCACAGGTGGTGGGCCCATGGGATGAAGAGAGGGGGGGTGCCACGTAGTTTGTACGGGCTATGCCCGACCGGGCTCCGTGGCAAACCCGGCCACCAGGCGCTCGCCATCGAGCCCTCCGTCTGGGCCTAGCTCCAGACGGGGGCCCCGGGCTTCCTCCGGGCCGGGTCACATCTCCTCTTTTTTCGTTATTCATTGAGGTTTTTTGAACCATTCTTAGTCTGGCCCCTCACCTGAGACCACTCTGCCATGAGAGACCCTACCAGGAGCACAAGGCTCCAGACAACACAGCCCTCAGGTTCATAGGGACACGCAAACCTCTCCACCACGATAAGGTGATGGTTCCAGGAGAGGATTGTTGGGATTGTTCTGTAGAATAAGATGAGAAAAAAGTTTGTAAAAACACTAAAGCAATGCCAGAGATGTAAATAGATGACAAATTGGAATCTACTTTAAAAATATTTTACAAATGATGGTTAATTGAATATAAATAGGCTAGATGAACAGATGAATAATCCTCAATCAGCATGCTAACATACTTTCGTAACTTACCTGACCACCTATTATTACCTATTATTACCTAGAGCAGACCTTATTAGACCTGCTGTAGTGTGCACGATGCTGGCAGTTATCTGTGCACGTGATGGAGACATGCACAGTGGAGGGTTGTAATTAAACGTGCAGCGTGTGCAAATAGAATTTGAAAAATCAATACATGCAGACTGTCAAGTGTCATTTGCAGTTAACGATAAACAACTTACTCACTTGTCAACGATGAGAGTGACCGTCGGGCGAGTGATGCGTTCTCACTCGTTTGCATTCTCAGTCGGTGGAGTTGAACCCACACAACATCTGCAGCGCCATCGCGCGACATGTTCACGTAGCGTTTCAAATAGTAGATGAGAATCGTAGTATTGAATCTGGCTGAGTACGGCAGTGATTGGACCTGATTATTGAATTTTAGCTTGAGGAATCGATCATTTCAAGATACTTCAAAGTAGACGCAGACAACTGGTCACATCGAAAGAGCGTGACAGCGCAGGATAAACAGGGACCGGGCCCTCAACATGAGATAAACTCAGTCGGCGAACTTCCAGCTCCATTCGTTTAATTTCCCCATGAGTCACATCCTGGAATTTTGTGTCAATTACTCCAATTTCCACCAGATTATCACGAGGATCCTCAATCAGCAATTTGAATTAATTGATCTCACAAACAGCGGTCTAATAACTCCTCTGACGGAGCACTCAGAAACTCATCCACAGTAGCCATGACTGAAAAACACAGCTAACCTGCCTGAATATTAACATTTAACTCTGTGCACCGGTGGTCACACTCCTAAAGCTGTCACTGCAGCGCTGTCCCGCTGACTGCCTAACCAGAAACTGATTAAAGACCCCCCCCCCCCCCCCCCAGTCTCCTGGGGCCGGTATTTCAAAACTTGTAATCCAGATCAGAATGATCCGGATAACCAAATCCCCCTTACCTCAGCCACGGATCAACCTGATCTATCCCGGTATTTCAAAACTTTGCTGGATTGGATCAGAGTGATCCTGATACCGGCAGATTGGGATGTCCAAATCCGTCCCGCCCCCTGGATCACAGACAGGAAACAGGAAATGGAGCCAACATTTTACAGAAAAAGGAGAAGCTAGCTCAACTATTGTCTCTGAATTAAAGTATAATCTTAGCCAGTGTTGATGCGTCCTCAGACTAGATGAAAGGCAATCATTATATTGAGTTAACCAATTATGTAAATCAGCACAAAGTTGAAAGAAGAGCTTGGCGATCTCTAATTAAGCAGAGTTCGCGCTAATGCGAGCTAACGCTGCTCCATTGACTCCTGTGTTAAGGAGCTAACAAGCTAGTAAATAGGCTAGCATCTGTATGTCGCGGTCCACAGTCCATTTGAATGCATTCACTCGCAAGGCATTGTGTGTAGATTTTAAAATGTGTTGTACATATCTTTTTAGGAAACAGTTGTTAACAAAGGGGACAGCCCTAAAACCTTAATATTAGATTTTCTTTACAGATGTCTGTGGGAAGAGACTTGCACAGACTTGCTCCAAATGGCATTACTTTTTGAGCTTTGGCTATGAAAATTAAGTGTGTGTGCTGAATGCACGTGAATAAAAACATTTGACAGAGTTTCAGTGGAGGCCTTTTTCAGTGGGTCACTTAACAAAAAAACTGTTACTTAAATAAGGCATTCATATTCAAACTTAAACATACAAATCGAAGTTTTGTTAAACAAAAGCACCAGACCTTATCAATGAGGATCAAGAGAAATACAAATTAACCATGGCATTTCGAACTGCTCTTCCTGCTGGTTCATCTGCTTGATGTGGTGGTGGTGGTGGTGGTGGCTGCAGCTGTGGTACTTCTGCCTCAAGTGGTGGTCTGTCCAGGATGTCTTCATTCAGAGGAACTCTTCTCAATTGGGCAATGTTATGAAGAACAATGCAGGCAGATATTATATTGCAGGCCTGCTTCGGCTCCACACGAAGATAGTTCAGGCAGGCAAATCTGCCTTTTAAAACACCATTGATACGCTCAATTGTTCCCCTTGTTGCGCTGTGTGCATTGTTATACCTCTGCTGTGGGTCACATGTGACAGTAGCAAAGGGGGTCATAAGCCACCGTAGAAGTGGGTAGCCACTGTAAGGGAAATGTAACATGTGGTATACTTTGATTGATCAATATTGAATCTCTAACAAATGTCACTTTGATGTTGCTATTTCCTGTTGAACTGAGTTCAACAGGAAATAGTGTTAGCCTGAATACTCCAGTCTCAGTAATCTAATTAGTCTGGATGTAAAGAACTACTTTGATGTTATGTGACTTTCTCACCCACAAATTCACCTAAAAAAGACTTTAAACCGCAGGGGATTTATGGTGGTAGTAGACATTAAGACAGATGTTACACTCCAGGGGTCTGAGATAAAGCAGGGGACAGGGGATATACTTTCACCTATTTCCTGAATATCAAAGAGGCTGATCGATACGTTTTGTTCCTCTCTAGGAGGAGCTGTAAGATGTTTGAAGTGCTCCCTTTTTGCATGTCATTAACTGTTTAACCACCCCCTCCCGAATGGGTGGGTTAGCCAAATGTATAAATACCAACCACTGTCTTCTGTCTGTGTGCATATGACAAACTCAACTCTGTTGTATGTACCATGCTCGAGCATTAAATGTGTGACAATACTGTGAGAGAATTGTGTCTCGTTTCCTCCTTGCTAAAGTTGGGATTGTAGAAATTGCCACGACACCACTGTCACCCAGGAGGATACCATCCGGCGCAGTTTGTTGCAGTCTTCTGTAGAGATGACTTTCTCTTAGAATCCGTGCATCATGTAAAGAACCAGGCCATCTCACAACACAGTTGGTTATTTTAAGGTCAGCATTCTCTATGAGCTGCACGTTGATACTATGCCGTCCCTTTCTGTTGACAAATTCCCATACTCTTTCATGGGGTGCCTGAATGTGTATGTGGGTGCAGTCGATGGCACCAATAGTGTTAGGCATCCTGGCAATTGAGAAGAATTTTCTCTTGGTTTGTGTTATTTCTTCCTCAGTATCTGGAAATCTCACATACTGGTGAATTAGACCAGCCAGGGCTGCTGCCACTGAATGCATGACGTGTCCCACTGTAGACTTTGTCACAGCCAGGCCATCTGCAATGACTTCATAGAAGGATCCACAGGCAAAGAAACGTAGGGCAATAAGCACCTGCTCCTCCACAGTTAAGGCATGACTCCTTCTTGTAGGACGTTGAAGATGTGGGCGAAGAATTTCACATATATACAAAATATCTTCTCTAAGAAATCTAAACCGTGCATAAAGCTCATCATTTGAGTACTGCTCAATGAAATTACCTTGTTGGACATACTGACGAGGCTTGTATCGTCTCTGACGGTGCCGCAGGACATGTACTATGGATGTCATGTTGCAGAAGCAAAGGTCATTGACCTAACGAGCCCAGTTTTAAAGTCTGTGACCTGTTCTTTCTCACCTGCTTTCAATTTAGCTTTATGGTATTTAAGGCCTTCCTTAGTGATAGGGCTTTCTCAGACAACATGGAGAAGAATAAAGGAAGTAATTTCACAACAGCAGAGACAACGGCCCTTTTGGAGGGTGTTCGTGCCAATTACCAGGCCCTTTTTGGAGGTTTTAGTGGTCCTGGACAGAGTTCTCTGTCCTCAAAAATAAAAAATAAAATATGGGCTGACATAACAAGGCAAATTAATGCCACTGGTAGTGGCCAACGGCGGAGTGTTGAGCAGGTTCAGCTTAGGTGGAAAAACTAAAAGCAACAGGCTACAAAGGACCATTCTGAGGCGAAAAACCCCCAAACAGGGAACAAGTCTGATACGGTTTTGGACATCATAGGAGGTGAGAGTTCCCAAGCCTTGTTTGGAATATTGCCAGCTGGTACAGGGGAGTCAATCGACCCCACGGAGCCTCTGAACCTGTCTGCTGAATTGGTCACCCTCACCCCTGTGGAGCTGGCATTTGAAGAGCCCAGCACAAGCCAGAGCCCTGTCTTGGAGGAGATGTGGAATCCACCGGCACCACCACCACCATGTAAGCGCAAAAGGCAAGCTGAGAAGGGGGATGGCTACAATGAACTACTGAAGGTTGAAACGGAACGGGCTCAGCAACAAATAATTCTAACAAATGAACAAATCAAACTAACACTTCTTAAACAAGAAGAAGTGAAGTTAAGAATTCAGTTGCTGGAAAAGCAGTTAAAAGACTGAAATGTATACTGCATAGTTTAACACTGTTTGTTTAATAAATCACGTTGTTTTTCCTTCATAATTCCTTGTTAATTGGAGTTTGTAATGTCACTTACACGCAGTAGTGTAGTGTTTATTCTGTGTTGCACTTATGACGCCGATTTGTTAAAGCATTGCAGTGAACAGCGTGCATGTTTGCAGAAAAAAAAAAAGGAACGTGTAAAGGAAATAAACATTGATCAAACAGCAGTGAAGCTTAGTTGTATTAAACAAAGAACTTTGGGAGCAGTTACACTTCAACTGTTCAAATCTTATCATGTAATCTCCCTCAAATCCACCTCTGAGGTGGGATCAGGGTGATCCTGATTTTTAGGATCAAACTGATCCAGATTTCCCACTTAAGTTTTGAAATACTCAACAGCAGCTTTTAATCCGGATCAAAGGCAGGATTGGATTGCCAAATCTGAATCTGAATCTTCATGATCAGATTTGCTTTGAAATACCCGTTTTTAGGATCTGATCAGGATTTAATCCAAACCAGGTGGATTAATCCTGTCGGATCATTTTGAAATACCGGCCCCAGGTGCTAGTTGTGGTGGGTATTTATGCACTGAATCCCGCAAACGGGCGACTCCACCTGCAGCATCGGACATGCTCCCGAGACAACTGCTCGAACCACTTTCACACCACACACAAAAAAAAATAAGGAACACCAGGAAATACCCGGCACAGCAACACGGAGAAACAAGCCAACACACAACAGCGTCAGTTCACTTACCCGAACATCTCCCACACAAACAAACTACACCGCTCATTCACAAAAACACGAGGCGCACAGCTGACTTGGTGTTGGACGTCACACTATGCTCACACATTACCTGATCACAGGTCTCATTCACAAAAATCGATTCTCCGCCTATCCAGTCTTTCACAAACTTGGAGGAAAAGCGTGCACCGGACGAGCCCCCATTTGCTCACGACTGTGGCAAGGAGGGAGACGACACGGGTGAACTGTGGCTCTATTAGAATATTTATTAATGGAACAAACAACAAACCAAAGTCTCCATGAAGAAAACCGAAAAGGCTGCTGGCGTCCGGGAGAACCAACCTCGTCCCGTAGGTGGCGCAAGACGAATCTGGCAAGTCTTTTAAAGGGCAGAGCACACCTGGCCAAGATGTGCTCTGATTGTCGCTGACGCCCACTCCACCTGTAGTTCTGGGAACGCAAGAACAGCGACACCTAGTGCCCAGGTGAGAAGGGGTCGTCACAATAAATAAAGTCTGTTTGAATGGTTAAAATGACATGTGTACACACTTCAATTTACACAAACACTTTCACATACTGCACACGTGTGTACATTCTGGATAAACACAGTGTTTGTTGACACTAAGGCCTTCATTTGTAATATGAATGTGTTATTTGCTATAAAAGTCTGAGAAGACTTGATCTATTGATCAATAGGTAACATATATTGACAGATTAACAGAGATATCTCACACACTGGTCAAACAGTTTTCCAGAAACGTTTGTCAGGTTTAATGATTATTTACACAAATAATTATTATCTTAATATACAGAAACATGTATCCTAGTGTTAATATGATGAGCACAACTTGCTATTTACTAAGTAGAGAAAAGCATATCCCAGTAAAGCTTAAACATTTTCTGGAAAATAATTTATATAAACTTTTTACTTTTTGTGTCAAATGAGACAAATGTGCCCCAATATTAATTTTATCATGACTTAAAATGAACATTTGATCAAACTCAACATGGATATGAAATGTAGCCCTACTTCTATAATGACTCTCCAGCATCCTCAGCATGAAACGTTCACGGTTCTGATAGGAAATCTGGCTCAACTTCACCAGGAGCCTCGGCCATCAGCGTTGTGTTTGCTTCCTGCACAATTACTTGACTTTATTACTAAGAGATCCTCAACAGGTGCTTGTTTTCACTCGGTGTCTCTGAACAAACATGTGGAGCAGCTAGGAAACGGGTTTTGGTGGAGCTGTGGTGCTTTTGAACTCATTTTAGGAGAGAAACTAGTGGGAAAAGCCGCTGAGCAGCGCTGCTCACCGCGGTGAACGGGTCGTGTTCGGAGGCTCCACCGACCAAATGCAGAGAGCATCAGAGCTCTTCATGACTTCAACATGAAGACAAATAAGTCCGCTACCTGCTTCCTCACTGTCAGCCTCCAGCACCGCTCACCCACTGAGTTTTTACTTGTTTATCAGTGAAGAGAAAACACAAGTGTCGTTCACACTGCACACGGGAACCACGGCTCGATTGAGTCTCCACGGTTCTCATGGTGTGTTCAAGTACCGCCTCCCGATCAGGACTCTTCATCAGTCCTGTAACTCACTCCGATAGTTTGTCGTTGATCTAAACTCAAAGAGAAAGATGGCAGTAGTCGCTCCAGCTCCAGCTCCAGCCGCCGCCAAGGTTAAAGCGGCCAAGAAGAAGGTCGTGAAACCGAAGACCGCCGGCCCCAGCGTCAGTGAGCTCATCGTGAAGGCCGTGTCCGCGTCCAAGGAGCGCAGTGGCGCGTCCGTGTCCGCCCTCAAGAAGGCTCTGGCTGCCGGAGGCTACAATGTGGAGAAGAACAATTCCCGCGTCAACACCACCATCAAGAAGCTGGTGGTCAGCGGGACCCTGGTCCAGACCAAGGGAACCGGGGCCACCGGCTCGTTCAAGATGAGCAAGAAAGAGGCAGTGAAGAAGGCCGCTCCCAAAGCCAAGAAGCCCGCCGCCAAAAAACCCGCAGTGGCTAAAAACCCAAGTCAGCGGCAGCCAAGAAGCCAGCAGCCGCTAAAAAGTCCCCGAAGAAGGTGGCTAAACCAACAGCGGCCAAGAAGCCCACCAAGAGCCCCAAGAAGGTGTTGAAAAAGGCGCCTGCTGCCAAGAAGTCCCCCGCGAAGAAGGTCTCCAAACCCAAAGCAAAGAAGACAGCAGCCAAGAAGAAGTGAGCTGTCCTCACTGTGAAACATGTCCATCCTGGTAAAAGGCTCTTTTAAGAGCCACACACGTCTTTTCACAAAGAGCTGTTTCCTCATCATTCATCACCACTGTCCATAAATATGTAGAGACAGAGTTCTTAACTACAGGGAGTCTAGATAGATTGAGCAATATTAGATGTCATCTTACAATGTTCAGATTAAGAAGTTAGTAAATATCAAAACATCAAATATTATAAAACATAGCTTTAAACTCTGTGAAGGGGGTAGCCTACTCCTACCTACACACATGCATCAAGTGACATGATGTTCAGCAATATCGTCATTACTTTATATACCATACTTTTTAAAATGTCTGCCTTGGTTGTTATATTTATCGTATTACCTTGTGTCTTTCCTTGCTAAATATAAAAGTGACAGTTGCTTAGAAAAATGACAATTCCGGCCTCACATCATGTAACCATACTGTGTTGTAGTAACCTCAGGCAGCCAACAGATGGAGCTGCTCTCCAAATGATGTGAACCTGAGTAAAGTCCACTACCAGAAGAACTCTCTTCCATGTTCTGTCAGAAGCTTTGTTTTCAAGTAGCTCAGTTTCTCCTGTTTTATTGCAGCTACTTGTTTGAGTCATAAAAATGAGCTCTGTAGCTGCATCAACTTGATCAGTGTCTGTCATTAAACTAAAGTATTGATGAACTGTCATCAGACACTGCAACACCTACAGAGTGAAAGTTACGATGTTAAATTTACTAACAGGGAGTAGAGGGTTTTTCCAGGTGATGTTTTTCTCAGCTTTATGATTTAAACACTAAGTCAATTTTTCAGCGTATAATTAAAATATACTATCTCAAGACCAACATTACAACCTTAGCTCACCTGATGAGGCCAAAGCTATTTGAGTTCACTGAAGAAGACCCTGAGAAGTGGTCGAAAGCTCAGAAAACAAGTGGAGCTCTTTGAACTGATCCAGAGTCACACTCCTCTGAAATAATTACAAGATATCTTAGCAAAACTTGATATTTACATGCTTATATTTGCGTTTGATACTCTATTTCTGTCTTAAATTAACTTTTACATAAAGAAAACCTTGCACATTGTACAGTTTAATTGAGTTTACAAATAACTTCAGACAGGGTGCTATGATGACTCAGGCCAAATCATAGCCAGACCAGATCATAGGAAACTAACATACATCTAAGGAGAAACTTTTCAAGAGGATGGCTGGAGGAAAGTGCAGAGCTGGGAGTCAGTTTGGTAACAAGGGAGCAAGGGGTGGAAATAACCGAACGAAATATCTCTGGGATATTATTTGGAAAGTTTCTTCATTTCCTGTAAGTGATCTCCAGTGCGCTCTGTGAGCCTGATGGCACAGTCACGTTCACTGCAGTGATTTGATGATACACGCAGTGTTAGAAGATATTATTAAAACCTATGAATGACTCGGATCCGTAACTCCACAATTAAATGGAATCTAAACGTAATTTGCTGCAAGTTATGTTTAAATTAAAAGGTTCGAGTGGAACAGACATGTCGCTCGAGCAAAACTAAGCTGTTGGTTTTATTGTAAATGATGAAGTGGATCAATAATCTGACTTCAGTTCACCACCTCACGTCTGTGTCGCCACTTTCCCCTCTCCAAAACGTTCGTACGCATGGGTCAGAGTTTGCGTGGAAATACGCAACGTTTGCGTGAGAAGTGGCGTACGCACGTTTCAGCCCCCGCAACGGTTCTAAATGAGACCTCCTGTTCTCTCCCCTCGTTGCTCCTCTCCGCATATTTTTCCTCTGTGCCTCGTTTGACCAGCGGTGGAAGTGTTTGGTCCGTGTGCCCTCTCACTGGCATTTTCTTGTCTGTTCTCTTGTTTTCCGTCCTTCACTTCACATCTTTCATCTCCTCCTCTTGCTCTGTCCGTGATTGTTTTTACGTCTGTCTGCTCCTTCTCGTTTGTTGCCATGCTGTCCGTCTTTCGAGGTTAAACAAAAAAATCGAAATTTCCCCCAAACAGCAAGATCTGTCCGAGGGGGTTGTTTAAAATAATAAACTCTTCTTTTCGAACAAACGAAAAACTGACAATACATTGACGTAGAAACTTATTTTACTTGTGGAATAGACACTTAAGTTTGGCTTCTTTCACTGCTCTTGCCATCTCACTGTGACGACCTCAATGGGCGTGTTCAGCGTGGTAAGTCTGTTAGCGAATGATTTCACCCACAATACCTATTTATACATGTAAATGAATCAGGGGAAATGTGCAGAAAATAAAAATTAAGGTGCAATTTTATCATAATATTGTGTGACAAACCTGGAGTTGTGCTGCTGTGGTGTTGTGCTTGTGTGTGTTTCAGGTTCCTGTAGGCGGAGTCAGACCTTAGTAATCAGCAGTGATATGGCACACCTGTGTTGACCAGTATTTAAGAGGGCTGCACACTGGGCTCTCCCCTTCACCAGATCTACCACCACATCCCAGATTTTTCTTCTACTCTATCTACTTCTACCTATTCTTCTTATGTGTAAATCCAACCGGACGTTAGCGTTGTCATTGTCTTGTCTATTGTGTTTGTGTCCCCCTGCGGCAGTGACGCACTGTGCGGGGATGTCTGAGCCTGTTTGGAAGTGTACCTCGCGACAATGGCGGAGGCAAGCACGGAGCGGGTGAGTGGAAACGCGGTGACCCACGGAGGTGATAGCGGGAGAGGCACGGAGTTAAAGGCAGAGCAAGAGCTGCTCAAACAATGAGAGGAATGAGAGGGAGCTAACCGTAATGGTAGAGCTGGAAGGCGAGGATGAAGCAATGGAGCTGATGAGGTGCGTGAGGGAGCTGTGTGGAGGGCTGCTGGCGTGTAGACACATGGACGGGGGAAAAAATATGTAATGACCATGAGTCACCCGAAAGGTAAAGAGAGGCTCATGTATGGGTTTAAAATTGGAGAAACGATGGTGCATGCTAGAGAGCTAGTTAATGATGAGCTGGTGGTATCATTTATGAATCTGCCATTTTATATCAAGGACAGTATATTAGATAAAGTCCAGGGCTGCGGAGTCTCGGCAGTATCTCTGATAAAGAGGAGGATGTGGCCTGGAACTAATGTGGCAGATGGGACGAGATATTTAAAAGTTAAATCATTAGCCACATCCAGTCATTGGCTCTCCATTACTTATCTGTCCTTCGCACAACTCTCTATTCTCATCGCTCAGTCTATCTTCCATCTTGTCCATCACCTGTCTGCTACTCTCCTCATCTACCTCTTCTTTCTTATATAACTCTATATAAAATTATTCAACTCTTTCCACTATCCCTACAAGGTCCGTTAATTTTTTCCCTTCCCTTTCCCTCCACTGGCTCAAAATAAATTTTCTCCTGCCTTGTCTTCTCTAGCCCTAAGAAATACCATGTACATTCTTCACCCTCTAATGCATACCTCGCCTTACTTATAATTATTGCACCTTTTCACATTCCCTGCTCTATCTCCTTTAGTTCATCTTTCATCCTTATGCATCCCTCTGTCACAATTACCCCTTCCCCAGCTTTCTTCTCCTCTTCGTCTAACTCCTGTTTTAACTTTTCTCTCATTCTTTCCCCTGTTCTTACTGTGTTTCTTGCTCATGCCCCTTATCCCCTCTTTCAACCTTCCCCACCACCTCCCTATATCTTCCTTATACATTCTGTCATTCATCTTGTGACAACCCTGGAGTTGTCTGCTGTGTGTGTTGTGTTTCAGGCTCCTGTAGGCGGAGTCGGTCTCTGGTGATCAGTGGGGATGTGGCACACCTGGGGGCCCACTACTTAAGGGGCCTGCAGACTGGGCTCTGGTCTCTCATTCACCGGGTCTACCTCAACATGGGCATGTGGAGGTTTTCTTTGTATTTTGTTCTTTGTAGTATTATTCCTGTAGAATAAATGCATAAATACTGTAACTGCAGAGCTTTGTGCCATTCAGTGTTTCTTGTTGCACACATGAGCCAAGGTGTAACGAGTGGGGGCTCGTCCGAAATCCAGATCCAGGTTTTGTTTCTCACCCTTTTCTGTCCTGAGAAAGTAATAGGCCTCTAGTAGGATACGTTTCCCCTGGAATAGTGTACTGGTAGCCCAGGGTGTGTGATAACTTTAGAGTGTGAATGTAGTGCTTTGACCTTACATTGGTGGGACTAATTGCATTATTTATCAGGCACTAATTAGAGGTATTTACCTTTGGCAATACCTTTCCTGGTAGGAATAAGCAACAGTATCTCTCTCTGGGGGTCTGTTGGTTTGTTATTTTTGTGCATAAACATGATTTGACTGTCTTGGGTACACGTCCAAGGAGGATTCATACAGGAGAGAAACCATAAACTTGCTCCTAGTGTGGTAAAAATATTGAATGCTGAATACTTTCTCATTGTCTCTCACCACCCCCCCCCCCCCCTCCCCCTGTGGAACTTGATATTTAGTAAGACAGCGTCCTTTTTTCTATTCATTTATTGAAGTCACTCACCCGAATCTCGGCCATGTCTCTCATTGGACCGTCTTTATCCTCTCGGTTGCTTTTTGAATTAGCCCCACCATGCTAGTGTTTCATCACAGGGCACCACAGGGGGGGGCCGTCCCGGTGTGGGGCGGAGGTGTTGTGGCTAGACAAGAAGCCTTGTTAATAAAAGTTTTGATGTGGTGTTATAGTGGCCTGTATCTTCCACCTTTCAGACTGGGCTTTCACACAGGGAGAGGTTGTGCAGTGGGAATAATTTTAAATAAACATTCAAAGTCATTACTACCTGCTCTGAGTGTTTGATTCTTTATTACATTACAGGATTACTATTAAGCTGCTTCACCGATTTCCATGACATATTTGTGAATGGAAGAGGAATGAGGACAAAGTGAAGAACCAATAGATTTATAGCAGGTCCAGGAATTTTTACATTTTCTTAAACATGAGTGGAGGATTGGACAAATTTAAGAATTAACATTTTCTCATATTAGCAATTGGATGCAGCTTAAAGATCAGAATGAATGAATGGTTCATTATAACTTCTCCTATCAACAGTTCAACGTCATTAGCATCTGTGAAAGCGAATTTGCGTTTTGAGCGGGATAGAACAAATATTTCACCCGTCGCTGGTGGAAAAATATTTAAAGATTTTAAATTGGAAATAAAACTAGTTTTCAAAAGGGGCTTTAGGTTGTTTTCCTTTTGGCTTGAAACAAGTTTGTGTAATGCATTCTGGTCTTCATGTTCATGTGGAGCTGGTAACCAAGGTACTTTATGATGCTTCTGTGATTTTAAACACATGGCAAGAATACATAGTTTTACATCTAAGATATGTGTGTGTGATCCAGTCACATTCAGAACAAATCAAATCTCATAAACATGAAAGCTCTCACAACTGCCAACCAAACACTGAGCTTCCACTAGAGAACGTTGTTTCAGAAGTTCAAGGTCTGAAAGTCTCTCTTTTTTATTTTGCATAAAGTTTATAGTTATGTTTCACTTATAGATTTTAAATTCTAACTAAAAAACCACTTACTCTGTTTCAATAAAAATATTTTTTTCACAAATGTTTTTCCATTAATGTTGCATTGGTGAATCTTGCTAACCTCTACACTGCCAAGAACTCCATAACATTCACTGTTCATTACCTAATCTTAATAGTAAATATCAGGATTTCTAATTAAACTAGATCTAAATGAGACTGATCTTTACAGTTTGATTGCCCCATCTTTTATAAATTATAACTACAAATTGCATTATTCTTAATTGATAATTGCACTGTTAATTCATTAAAAATTGCATTATTCTTAATTGATAACTTAATCTCATTAATTAATAATTGTACAATTTTTATAAATATGTTTATTTTAACAATCATATTTTATGATTATTAATAATAAGCCAACATCAAGTCTACCTATTATTGCACAACATGAGTGAAGCGGAGGAAGAAGAGGCAGATCCAGTGGATGGCACTAGTTCACCTCGACGTTGGTTGCCATCTTCCAATAAACCAAACAAAGAAGAAGAAGTAGAACTTGTCTCAGTTAAAAGATTGAGATCAATCTGAGACTTTTATTCTGGGTTCCTTTGTGAGCCTGCCAGAGAGGTGGCATCATGCAATGGATTTTCATATGCTCTCTTTTTCAACAATTTGGTTTACCTCTCTTTTAAACCGATTCTGTGGCTCATTTTGTGAATATATGTCTGATCTTTCACACAGTGTTTCTTCAATTAATAGACTTAGCTTTTTATCACAGGGAAGCTTCTACAACTAGTGCAGCCTTTAATTGTCCCATCCATATCAATGTACATGGATATTTGCCTGAACTTTTTAAACAGTGACCAACAAGTGTCAATACAGGAATTTACATAATATACATTTAGTTTTTTATCGATTAAAAAAATATTGAATCATTTGTAAGAGCACACAGAGAAAATCCACAGAAGCACAGTCAGAGCATCTAGTGACATTAAGATTTGCAGTCATTCCATGTTATTATATTTCATGTTATATTTTTCATGTCATTGAGCTGACTTTTTAATCCAATGCGAGTTACAATAAGTGCATCAACCATGAGGGTACAAACCCAGAGCAGCAAGCATCATGTAAGACAGGTCAAGGTCCTCAAAGAGGCGGTGAAAGTGGCTGGAAATACTTGAAGATGTAACTCGTCACATCCCCCCCAAAGGCTTCTTCCGACTTTTGCTCAAATTCTATTTCTTTTCGCCCACTTCCATGGTTTGAGGTAATGTAGAAATCTTTTCCACCCTTTTTTGTTCTTTTTGGTCTCTGGTTTTTCATCAACTTCGACCTCTCGTTCCTCAACTGAGACCTCTGATTCATCTCCTGAGACTTCTGATTCATCATCTGAGACCTCTGATGCATCTCCTTAGACTTCTGATTCATCTCCTGAGACCTCTGGTTCATCATTTAAGACCTTTGGCCTTTGGGGTTGGATGGGTGGTTTATGTATTAAGACCTTTGGCTCAACATTTGAGACCTTTAGAATATGATCTGAAACCTCTAAGTCATTGTCTGAGAAATCAGATTTAAGGTCCAATGAATCAGTGCCCTCTGGTTCATCAACTTTGACCTCTGGTTCATCATCCGAGACATCAGTTTCAAGGTCTGATATATTAAATTCTGTGTCCAACCGGTCTCGGGTCTCTGGCACCTCATTGTCTGAGACATCAGGTTCAAGGTCCCATGATTTAGAGTAATCATCCCAGGAATGTGTCCTCTCTGAGTCCTTCATCTCATGATTTTAGACCTTTGGCTAATGGTCCGAGAATTTTAATTCATGGTCTTTGTCCTGCAAGACCTTCTGTTCATCCTGTGAGATCCTCTGGTCATATCCAGAGATCTTCTGTGACATGTTTTCATTGAATGGATTGACTTCCTTTAATCCTATTAGCTTCCAGTTCTTAACTCTGCAAGTATTTATAAATTGTTCTATAGTAGAAACAGAGTTCTGGTGCTCCATCTCCATGACTTTGATAACATCCGCAGAAGCCACAGACTTCCTCAGCTCCATTTGAAGCTGCTCTTTGAGGACCTGGATTTTCCTTTCATAAACAGAGATCTTTTGTTTATCCTCGGAGATCTTCTGTTCATACCCAGATCACTTTTGTTTGTCCTTGGATATCTTTTGTTCATACTCTGAGATATTTTCATCATTATCAGATATCTCCATTTGAAGCTGCTCTTTGAGGTTATGGATTTGTCTGTGGAGGAGCCTTTCCTGGTCAAAGTCAACTGGGTGGCTCTCGACAGGCTGTGAAGGAAAGAAGGCTTGTAAAGGTCACCTAAGTGCACTTTATGTATCAAGAAAATGTACATATTTCATGAGTCAGTCGCCTTCAAATTGTAAGGATGAGGGAAGGGATCTTTGTATGTATTTGCAAATTATATGTGTTATGATGTACATTTGGGTTTCTGTAACGGCAAATAGGATAAATATGGGGGAAGTGACGTCCCGCGGGGGGTTCTTTTGTTTTTGGTGCGGGTTGGCGGAGCGACCAGAGGTTCGAGGGATCGGCGACCACTTACAACCTTCATGGGATTTCCTGAAGAAGCGGGATTATTGCCTGAGGGACTTTTAAGGGATTACGGCAAGAATTGAACATTTTCTGGGCTCCTGGAAGGGGTGAGGACATCGTGGACACTGTTGGGACGGTTTGCTACAACTCACCACGCCACACCTGCTTATCTTTTGTTTGGGGGGGACGTCGCTTCGGGATTATGTGATGAACTTGGGGTGGGGAAGTATTGATTGTTTGAGGGTTATGTTATGATCCGGGGGTGGGGAAATATTGATGTTTGGGTTTTGTATAAATAGCGTGTTTGTGTTTTCATGTCCGACTCTGTTTGCGGGGCTGGTCGAGGTGATATGTGGGGTGTTGTTGTTTGGTAAATGCAGATAATCGTACGCAACTTGTCTTGATTTATTTCGTTTATATATATATATTGCTTTATGTGTTTTGGGACCTATGACAGGAATATTGGTCTAACCAGGGAGTATTCGTTTGTTATAAGTTGGGCAGGCGGCGCGCCGTACGCAGCGGGACTAATCCACCCGTGCCTTGAAAATAATGTGTAGTAATTTTCCCCTGGGGTTTTAAACAGGGCGAATTGTTACAGGCTTTTTGCTTCAGCTGGTTGTTGCAGTGCTCTAACTCTGTGATCTTTGTGTTGAGAGACAGAATAGTTTGGTTCTTTTCTTTAATAATGTACTTCTTTTGTAGATACTACAATCTTAAAAAGCTCTTCCTTCTTTTTACAGAGTGATCCCTCTAAGATCTCTTGAATGTAGGGCACATTTTGGGAGCTGGTTATAAGCGTATGAAGTAATGTTTTCAGGATCTCCTTCTCTGCTTTTTCTTCTTTGTATTTTTCCTCCATACAGTGAAGGTCCTTCTGAAGCTTCTTAATAAGAGTGCTTATCTCTTCACAAAGGGAACTCCCCCTCTTAATGGTTACCACCTCACGTCTGCCTGGATAACGTTGTTCATTTTGGAGCAGATGGTTCTGGGTGATTCTTGGTAACCTGTTCACTGTTGCCATCTTCCTTAAGAATATAAGCTCTTCTTCTTGTATGGTAGGCGGTTGGCAAGTAAGTAGAGTGCAGTACCGCCACATCGGGTACACATGATGAGTTCATTATGTATTCAAAGGAGAGTGGACTCCAAAGAAATGATACCAAAGATCATAGGAGTTTGCACTACTTTGAACTTTTCAATCATTTCATATCCTTTGTATTTCAATGAACAAGAATGAGAAAGTTTTGATGGAATTTTTCAAAAACAATTCAGAGGACAACAACGCTTTGTTTTCGAGCAAAATGCATTAAAGACTGAGTGTAATATTTAAAAAAGTGAGTGTGTGTATGGAATGTTTTAACCTCTTTCTGCTCCACATAATTGAATAGTTAAGGATTTATTTTGACAATGTGTCATAAATAAAGTTATCTCGTCTGATCTTGGTAGGTAAGAAGGGTTGGTCCTGGTTAGTACTTGGATGGGAGACTGCCTGAGAGTACCAGGTGCTGTTGGCTTTTGTCCACCTTTCTCTGATGTATTCACATGTATGAATAAGGTATAGTGGGTGGAGTAATTCTCTTTTCTCTCCGGTTAAGCTCAGCCAAACTACCGTTACAAACTCGTATTTACCCGGACAAAAAATAGTTTTTTAGATGTAAATTCCACTTTGACGAGAATAGGACTATTAAATCTAAGACACACATGTAAGAACATTCAAAACTTCAAACACACACCATGTGGAAGTATAGAGCTTTACTCGAGATAAGAAAAAAAAAAACTATCAGCTAAGTTATGGGCTTCAACTCTTGGGTCTATTTTGGCACATTTTTAACTTAAAAAGCCAAAGTTAGTCACTTTCAGCAGTAAGTGAGATCATGTTTAGATGGCAAGGACAAGGTAAACATAACAGATAACATGGGAGAGGATAAAGGATTCCTTTAGCAGAGGATGGTTTTGATCCATCGACCTCTGGGTTATGGGCCCAGCAGGCTCCCGCGGCTCCACTTTGCTCTTTTACACTGAAAGAGTTTAATCTGAACACAGTCTATGGTTTCAACGGGTTTGCTTAGAAGTTAAATCAACTGGACTTGGAGAAAAAGATTGGCAAATGTGAAAGAATTTGCCTCAATTGGAAGGTGCACAGTGTTAGGGGAGAGCAGGGTAATGTGGGTCAGTATGTTATTTCACAAAAATGTGTTTTTTGCATGTAAAAGTAAATTTTCTTGCTTTGAACTTAGTCAACTGTTGTGTCAAAACAAATTGAATCAGTTAGAAAATCTTGTATCATAAATGTTGGTGAACTTCCAACATATAAAACCATGTGATTGATGCTAGCTGAAGATTAGCCTGAATTGCTAAGAGATGATGTTTTTTCTAAAACGGTGGCTGTGGGGTAAAGTCGGACAAATGCTGTGGAGCACAAGTTAAGTTTAGTCTTAAACATATTCTGGTGTTCTATTACATTATATGTTTTTTATTTTTAATGTCATAAACATTGTAGAAAATCAACCATGCCAAGAAACTACACCAGGAAGACAACCTTGGGCCAAATACCCGTCGCAGAGATGGAGAGTGCAGCCGCTGAGGTCATGCAAGGAAGGAAGTCCTTAAGAAAAGCTGGAAGGGATAGGAATATTGACAAGACAACCCTCATTTAGAAAAAAAGAGAAAGGGAAAGGGAGAGAGGTGTCCATAAATCTTTATTCTGGCATTTGGTGAGGAGTATAGAGTTCTGATACAGTCAATAAAATCATCCTTAAAGCCAAATCTTCTCAACGCCAAGTACAGATATTTCCAGTGATCAGAATCGAATGCCTTTTCCTGCATCTAGACTAATCACTGTGGCTCCAATATTCTCACATGATCGATAAAGTGTAGCACCCGTCTAATATTATCTTGTGTCTGCCTTTCACGCACAAAGCCAGTTTGGTGTGGATCCACTAGTTCTACTATTATATGCTCTAACCTTTTTACTAGTATTGATGCATACAACTTGTAGTCTATATTGAGTACTGAAATTGGCCTTTATGCTCTACATTATTTTCTGTCCTCCCCCTCCTTAGGAATAACCAAAATTATTGCCTCCATCCATGTACCTGGTGGTTCACATTTTTCAGTGTATAGTTGAAGCAGTCAAAAAGCATAGGCACTATTTGGTCCTTAAAGGCCTTGTACCACTCGGATGGGAAGCCATCCATACCGTGCACTTTATAAGCTTTTAATCTAGAGATTGCTTTCCCTTTTTCCTCCATTGTAATATCTGCCATCAGGGCTTTATTCTGTTCTTCACCTATAGAGGGTAGATCCAATGAATGCTTCACTTTCTGGGTCACCAGTACAGTGTGTTACAGGTTTGGCTCATACAGTGGTTTTTTGGTGAAGTCAGTTAGTTCCTAATGTTGTGCATTATTAGTAGACTTGACGTTGGCTAATTATTAATAATCATGAAATATTATTATTTAAAAAAATGTGTGTTTGTGTGTGAACCAGAGTCAGTGTGATGCACAGGGTTGTGTCTGACATCGGGAAGGGGCTATCTGGGACCATTTTGTGGGGAGGGGGGGGTAGTGTCTTTGTCCAGGGTAGGAGGAAGAGGTGTGATAACTGTGAAGGGGGGTAGGAAATGCAGGGTAGGGTTAGGTGTGGTTCATTGTCTGTCGAATCTGCAAAAGAAAGCATTCAGGTCGTTTGCACGTTTAAGGTCTACCACACAGTGGGGGGGACTTGGTTGTAAAGATGGTGATCACCTGAAGGCCTTTCCAGACTGACGAGGAGTCGTTAGCTGCACATTGTTGTTCCAGCTTCTTCAAGTACTGTCGTTTGTCCTCTTTAATCTCCTTGCCAGACGATTCTGAACCTATCCTTGTCCCCACTCTTAAGGGCCACCTCCTTGTCTAAACAACCTGCTTGAGTTTTGCCGGTAACCAGTCCTTGTGTCAGAATACAGCTGTCCTCACAGAAGGGGATGTGTGAAGTAACAGCCTCTGTACATTCGCGGCAGCTGAGGAGATCGTCTCACTGTTAGGGGAAACCGTGGCAATGTATGAAGACAGAATGGAGCAGTTAGATTGGTCAGAGCAGGAAATCTCCTGCCCGAGGAGGCTGCTGGATGCTGTGATGAAGCCTGAGCTCCAGCTGTACAGAGTTTGTAAGTCCCTGGAGGAGCTGCTCACAAGCTAACGTTAGCTAGCCTCAGCTCTGCTAACATGAGTTGACCAAACTAACACTCCTTAAAGGGAATGATACGTTTAAAACAATGTCTGGTTGGTTAAATTGATGAAATGTGTAGATAGAAAGATTAGGAGTTTTGACCCTCCCCTGCAGCCAGTGGTCACATGTCCTTGATAATCATCTGCAAGATGCTGTTAGAAAGCTCAGCACACGTCTAGGGGGGTTCAACCATTTTGGCTCCTTTTGTGTAAAAAGTCCTCCAGACTGCTTCGTCTCATCCTGAAAAACAGACACATATTGTGTGAGTAATTATGATACTGGCATATTATACATCACTGTTGTGTCATATGAATAACAATAGACCCTTTTTTTGAGATGGTTGATTTCAAACGATTGCTGTGACACTATGAACACTAAGCTCCCTGTATGTCATAGCAGCACTAGTCATAGTTGCTAGACAGCAACTGGAGAATCTGGGTTTTATTTAAGTACTAATACTAGTTTACAACGTGGATTGATTCAGTCACTGGAGTTGTGTAGTAAAGATGATCCCTACTATTGTCGCCGTGTTCGTTTATCATAAATATGAGAAGAGCCGATCCAATGGTTTGGTTCCATCAAGTATTTATTTAGAAGCAATGGAAGTCTAACAGGTATAGCCGGCATTCATTTACAGCCTCGGCTAAATCCGTTAGCAAGGGGTAGACAATAATGGTGCCGAACAGAAAGCGTTCCTAATAATTATAACAGTAGGTTTAATGTGATAGGTTAAAATATTGGAGGGGTGTCGCCGCAAATAAATTATGTTCTCCCTAGTTGGTCCAGAGCCGTAGTCCCACGCCTCTTGTCACGGAATCAAGGAAGTTACAAAAAGCCGCTCTCAGTCACGCTCCTTCTCTGATGTTTGCTAGGCAACTCTCCCTATCCTGACAGTTCGATGTTGTGTTTCATAAACTAGCCTTGAGTAAAAAAAAATGTGTTCCTGCTCTATCGGCTGTAAGAACTAATCCATACCAGTGTCACTCAGACCCTTTATCAACACACAGGTGTGAGACTGACCAGCGTTTTGACGCACATACATTTCTAGATAATTTCAATATTAAACACTAAGAGGAAAAAGGTTATTATTAATAATTTGTGTAAAGGCCTTATAAAGGCTCCTGTCCCCACCCTTTTTTTATTTGTTTAGAGTTCTGTTTCCATACCCCTCTTCACTCACAGATACACAGAGAAGATTTTGAAATCCCAACACTATTCCAGTCTATTCCTATTCCATTCCACGTGTTGATAATTGTAATATTTCTCGCTTGTTTCAGGACAAAAAGTAAAACTTGCAGTTCTGTCTCGCTCCAACTGCCATCTTTAGAAATCTCCCCATGATGCTTCAGCTTCAAGTGCTCGTGCATCACGGTTGAGCTGCTGTGATCATTTTGGATTTGCAGTGTTTACAGAGAAAGATGTTGTTTGGTCTCCGTCTGAAAAACCCCCACAGTACTGTTGTGAACGAGTCTGTGCAGAAAACCTGCTGCTGTGTTGTTCATGTGTGAAACACAAACCCTGGAGAAACTCTGGAGACAATTCTCTGGTTTTAACCCACAGGTCACGTCTGAAAACAGCTTAACCAACAAACTAACCTCCGCTCGCTCTGTTCGTGTAGTAGATTGTTTATTTGGCCTGAAAATATAAAACATTTTATCCTGGAGACACTTGGTTTAACCCAGCTAACTTATCGAGCTGCGTCGTAAGACCAACTATGAACCATCTCAACATCTCTGCTTCCTGAGTGTGATCATTCAGAAATAATAACATTCATCATTAAACAACACAACACAAGTTTTTCAAAACACTTCAGGATACTCTGAAATTATAAACGTGTGTATTTGTGTTTCAGTGTCTCCTGCAGACGTACAGCAGCTGATGGTGAATAAAGAAGAGGTTCTTCCTGAGCAGCAGCAGTGGAGCCCCCTTGTGAACCAGGAGGACCCAGAGCCCCCCCATATTAAAGAGGAACAGGAGGAGCCGTGGACCAATCAGGAGGGGGAGCAGCTTCAACAACTTGAGCAGGCTGATATCAAGTTCACATTGACCACTGTCACTTTGAAGAGTGAAGAAGATGAAGAGAAACCTCAGTTGTCACAGCTTCATCAGAGTCAGACTGAGGAGAACAGAGCGGATTGTGGAGGACCAGTACCAGCCAGGATCTCAGGTCCTGATGGACTGTTACAACAAGGTACTGAGGACAAGACTGTAGACAGTGAAGATGATTGGATGCAGACCAGGGAACCTCAGTCTGGTTTAAATACAAAAAACAACAAACAGCCTCTAATTGATATGAAATGTAAAACTGCTAAGAAAGCATTTAGTTGCTCTGAGTGTGGTAAAACATTTAGACAAAAGTTCAGTCTAGCTGAACATATGAGTATTCATGCAGGAGAGAAACCATTTAGCTGCTTTGAGTGTGGTAAAACATTTAGACAAAATTGGAGTCTAACTTCACATATGAGGATTCATACAGGAGAGAAACCATTTAGTTGCTCTGTGTGTGGTAAAAGATTTTCCCAGAATGGTTCGCTAACTTTACATATGAGGATTCATACAGGAGAGAAACCATTCAGTTGCTCCGTGTGTAGTAAAATATTTAGACAAAAAGGCCATCTAACTGGACATATGAAGATTCATACAGGAGAGAAACCATTTACTTGCTCCTAGTGTGGTAAAATATTTAGACCAATGGTTAATCTAACTGCACATGACTAGTCAAACAGGAGAGAATGAATTTACCTGCTCTTAAAGATTTAAGTTGCATTGTTTTTAAATATTTTGTTTTTAACAAAATATTTATTCGTATTAGTCAGCAACTACTCATACATATTAAAAGTTCACTATTATATATATTAATAGAGAAATTTGTATCCCCCCTTAACCTGTCCCCTAAATGTTTACCTTGCACAGTATGTATATGTACTAAGAAGAGACTCCCTACCCTGTCTAGTGCCCCTGAGCAAGGCACCTTACTCCCCCAACATCTGCTCCCCGGGCGCCGTACATGGTCGCTCACTGCTCTGTGTGTCCTGCACCAGATCGGTTAAAAGCAGAGGTCATATTTCCCTAACCTGCTTGAGTGTGACTGTGCATGTGTTTGGGACTAATGAATACATCTTAAATATATTTGATTTAAAT
The DNA here is from genome assembly GCF_949316205.1 of Platichthys flesus. Taxonomy (NCBI): domain Eukaryota; kingdom Metazoa; phylum Chordata; class Actinopteri; order Pleuronectiformes; family Pleuronectidae; genus Platichthys; species Platichthys flesus. The sequence continues at coordinate 13,768,349 of NC_084966.1, forward strand.
CACTGTGCTTACTGATCAGTGACCATGTGGAGGGCCATGTGACCATGGCTGTAAATAGTAAATTGATTTGTATTTATATAGAGCTTTTCTAGTCTTGATGACCACTCAAAGCTCTTTACATTACAGTTTTACGTTCACCCATTCACACACACACACATTCATACAGTTCAGTTATTAGCAGCACTTTGTCATTATATGAGGCATAATTCAGGGTTATGCATCTTGCCTAAGGCAGATGGGGATGACTGGGGATCGAACTGCCGACCTTCAGGACGACCTCTATATCCCATAGCCATAGCCGCCCGTTTGTTAGAAAAATACATTTTTCACAGGAAGGTTCAGAGAGAAGTGACCTTAAGGATTTCATTAGCCGCCATTATAAGAGCTGTCCGAAATCTGAATGATAAGGAAAGGAGCTTCAATGCTTCATAACTTATCACCTTATAGTGGGGCAGGTAATAGAAAATTGTACAAAATGTGATACAAGCAGTGTTAATTTCGTTGACGAAGACGATGACGAAATATATTCGTTAACGACGAAGACAAGACAAATAACGAAAACGGATCTTTGAAAATAAAAACTATGACGAAATCTATTTTAATTTTCGTTGACGAGACGAGACAAAAATGTTGGTGGATGACTAAGTCACAATCATTTTTAAAACATCATCGTATCAGGCCATCATGAAGTATTAGGAGCGGGCGAGTGAGTGTGTCTGTGTATGTGTGTGTGTGTGCTGCAGATAGCGCTCCGGTCCGTAGCTCCGCCCCCTGCCCTGTGCACTCGCTCAGAGAGACACAGTGAAAGCAGAGCACGTTCTCGTGGAGCAGCCGATCAGTGACCGACTGCTTCTTAACTATGGAAACAGTGGAAACACAGAGTTTCTCTGGTCTCAGCTGCTCAGAGATCAGCCCCTCAGCTTATTCATCAGAGCAGAAGCTGCAGTTGGTTTGTACCGATGTTCAGTTTCTGTGTCCGGCTCCAGTCTGACCTGCTCTCGCTTTTTGTTTTCACATTTAAAACTAAATATATATTTTTAAGCTATTAGGCTGCAGCTATATGTTTTTATAGAAAAGGAGTTTAATGTGGCTATTAAATGTGACTAAAACTAGACTAAAACTAAGAAGGATAAAAATGACTAAATGTGACTAAAATTAGAGTAAAATGGAATTCGTTTTCGTCGACTAAAACTAGACTAAAATGTAATTTGTTTTAGTCAAAAATCCAAGATGGCTGCTATGTAAAAATATTAGGTAGTTAACGATCAGTATTTTACTTTTGAGTAAAGCGAATAATTAAGTTGGAAAATCTGATACTTTTAAAGCAAACATCTGATTTGAAAAAATTCAGATTATTAAGTACATCTGATCTAAAGTAAATTGGCTGATCTAACTGGTTTCACTCGGAAAAAATGTCTGTCGAGGATGTGGTCTAGCCTACTAAACGTGCAAATGAAAAATCATAACCCAGTCGAAAATATTAGACATGGGCAGCAGGTAAAAATGGCTCAAATCAAAGTTTATTGTCACATGCACCAATGACAGCGTCATCGGAGCAGTGAAATTCTTATGACATGGCAGGCAACATCTACGCAGTAGATGACTTTACAAAATAGAAAAAAAAAACATACTATATTACATATAACATAACATCGTAATGTATAACATAGTCAAGTAAAGTTTACAGGGTGAAGGAGTGGGGAATATTAAATAAAACTAGAAAATTCCTCCTGCCGAGAAATTTCGAAATGGGTGCCTTCTGCGTCCGGGTCGAAAAGAGACTTTTTGTTTTTTGGGGAAGAGAGACAGACTGTCTCAATTTGAGAGAGAGAGAGAGAGAGAGATTTTTTTTGATTTTTCACAAGCACTTTATTTACATTTTTCTCATTTTACAAAACACTTTCTTGCAACATTTACTCAAATAAATAAACAAAAAATGCTGCAGTTAAAAAAAACTCAGTCTGTTAAAAAGTGTGGAAAGGACAGCTCATTGTTGGTGACGGTGCAGAGGATGTCATTAAAACACCAAATTCTTTTAAAAGACTCGAGATCAGATATCATTGCGTAAAAACTGAACTCGAGTCTGAGTCTGGCCCGGAGGTTTACCACCCACACCGCCCCCGCTTCCTGCCCGTCTCTGTTCTCTACCCTGTTCTTTCTACTAATGTAAATGGCCATCTTGGCCTCACCTGAGAGGTGGTTCAGGAGCTGCCACTTATCTTTATCTGCTTTGTTGTAGGCAGCTCCCATGATAAAAACCTTCTCAGTAAAAGTGACGTTAAAATCACTAAAAACCGCAGTTAAAAGAGTGAAGAAACCTGAAAGTCTCTTGCACTCAGTAAAAACGTGATAAATAGTCTCACGCAGGTCGCAAAATGGACACTTGTTAAGAACGGTGGGATTAAGAATAGAAATAAAAGCGTTGGAAGCGACGGCGCCGTGTAAAATTCTCCACTGGAGGTCGCCCGTTCTTTTTTTGAGGGGAGGTTTGTATAAAATCCTCCACTGCGGGCAGGGTCCATGCTCCCCCCACCTCCGTGACCACACAGTGGGGGGTCTGTTGCTCAGTCCGGTCTGGTGGATGCTTTTCACACAGTTTCTGTACAGTGTCTCTTTGTCCGCTCTGTGAATTGTTAGTTTGTGTGTGTTTATTTCAGTTAGTAGGGGGCCGGTCTTTTCTCCCAGGCCTGGGCTCAGGATAATTTCGGGGTAGGGGTCTGCAGCCTCTGGTGTGGTTTCCCCCCTCTGGTAGGCCCTCAGGAGGTCCTTTTCCCGGATGGAGAGCCTCTGGGTCCAGAGCTCCAGGATTCTCTGGGCCATCCGGGAAGACTGCAGCCCCAGCAGGGAGCCCAGGGCCTGGGTGTTGTTGAGTGCCGGCCCCACTGCATCCACCAGCTGCTGTAAGGTCACTGTTCCAGACCGGGTCAGCGCCGCCATTAGGCCGGGTGTTGTTGTGCCGCTGACGTCCAGTCTGGCTCCATTCACGAGCGGTTCTCTCAACAACCAGTACAGAGAGTCTGCTTTTTGACACCTTTTTTTGTTAAAAAGGGCCCATGATTTAAAAACACCTTGATAAAAAGGAGGCAACCCACTTAGTTTTAATAATTTAGAATCTGTTAAAAACAGAGCATCATCCAACCCCAGGTTATTGGCACGCCTAAGGATGCTGCTGGCCACATCTCTCCACACCAGATCTGCTGGACCTGTGAGGTATTTTTTAATGAATTGAAGTCTAAAAGTTGCAGTCCGGCTGGCCAGGTGGACGAGGCCTTGTCCCCCCTCCTCCCTGGCTAAAAACAGCACCCCCTGTGGCACCCAGTGTAGACCCCCCCAGAAAAAATCCACCATTTTCTTTTGTACATTGGAAAGCAAGCCAGGGGGGGGTTCCACACACATTAGGTGGTGCCACAGTTGGGATGCCACAAGATTATTTAAAACCAGTACCCTCCCTCTAAGAGACATTTTTGGGAGCAGCCATTTCCATTTTAACAGTTTGCTTTCTATTTTTTCTGTGACGTTCTCCCAGTTCTTCTTATGTATATCGTCATTTCCTAAAAACACCCCGAGGTACTTAATGCCCTCCCTCTTCCATTTCAGGTTTTGGGGGAGAACTGGGAGACCGCCAGGCCACTCCCCGACCGCGAGGGCTTCGCTTTTTTTCCAATTGACCCTCGCGGCCGATGCCATGCTAAAATCATTTAAAATTTTGGCTAAAACATCGACATCTGTCTGGTCTTTAATAAAAACAATAAGATCGTCGGCGTAAGCTGATAAAATCATGTTGCCACTAAAACCAGGATAAAACACACCTTGAATGCTAGAACGTATTCTGCGGAGGAGAGGTTCCAAGGAGAGTGCGTAGAGCATCCCCGACAGAGCACAGCCCTGCCTGACCCCTCTACCTACCCTGAAAGGAGCACTCAGACTGCCGTTGATCTTTAACACGCTCTCAACGTCACAGTACAGCACCTTGATCTTAGCTATGAAGCCAGCGCTGAAACCAAACTTCCCCATTACTTGCCACAGGAAGCTGTGTTCAACGCGGTCAAAAGCTTTTTCTTGGTCTAGGGAAATCAAGCCTATATCTACATCAAATGAACTGGAGACATCCAAAAGGTCTCGAATGAGGTGGACATTGTCCACCATGGACCTGCCGGGCACGCAGTAGGTCTGGTCCCTGTGAATGACCTGCTCCATAGCCTTCCCCAGCCTGGAAGCCAGTGTTTTGGACAGAAGTTTATAATCCACACAGAGCAATGACACAGGGCGCCAGTTCTTGATGTCCTGCAGGTTGCCCTTCTTCGGGAGCAGTGTGAGGACCGCCCTCCTGCAGGACACTGGCATGGAGCCAGACGCCAGACACTCATTAAAAACCTGTAAAAGATCGTGCGATAAAATGCCCCAGTAAGCTTTATAAAACTCCGGGGTCAGTCCGTCAATGCCAGGAGCCCGCCGTCCCTGCATGCCCTGCAGGGCGGTCAGCAGCTCCTGCATCCGGAGGGGGGCAGCGAGCTGTGAGTTGCACTCTTCCGAGATCTGAGGTAGTTCTGTACAGAACTCCTCCCTGCCTGTGTTTTTTTCCTCTGAAGAGTACAGCGCTTCATAAAAACTCACAGCCCGCTCTCTTATCTGGCGTGGCTCCATCAGCTCTTCCCCTGTGTCTGAGAGCAGGGTGTGGATTACTCTCCTCTGCCCGTTCTTTTTCTCCAGACTGAAGAAGTAGCTAGTTGGAGCATCCATGTCACTGATGTTCAGGAACCGAGACCTGACCAACGCGCCCTGTACTCTACGTTCTAGCAGGTCGGCTAAAGCCATTTTTTTTTCTTTGAGGCTTTCAATATAACCTCGATTTCCGGTGGACTCACTTAAATGTTCTAGTTCCACTATGTCGGTCTCTAGATCTTTCATAGATCGGGTGGCGTCTCTTGTGACATTGAGGGTGTGTTGTTGACACAATAAGCGAATTTGTGTCTTATACCGTGGTCCCACCACTGCCTAAGATTACTAAAATCGCCCTTCCTCTGTCTAAAAACACCCCAGAAATACGTAAGAACATCTGTAAAACTCTTATCGAATGTTAAAACAGAATTAAAATGCCAATAGGCGCTCTTGGGTAAAACATTCCTGATAAACACATGACATAAAAGCAGGGAATGATCACTAAAACCAGCCGGCATGATGGCGCAGCTTTTAAAAATGTTAAAATGATGTTTAAAACAATAAATCCTGTCTAACCTGGCTGAGGAGATCCTACTCTCTCTGATGTGGGACCAGGTGTACTGTCTGCAGTCTGGGTGCATCCTCCTCCACACGTCCACCATGCCGTGAGAGCGGACCAGCTGCTTTAAGGCGTGCTGAGAGGCTGGATGAGGCTCTGCGTGGTTGCGGTCTAAAATCGCATCTTCAGTGCAGTTAAAATCCCCCCCCAAGAATAAAAAGTCCTCCATGGCACAATCATTAAGAACTTCGCTTATTTTCAGTAAAAAGGGCTTCCTCTCTGCACCGGTTGCTGGAGCATAAACGTTAATAAAAACAGCAGTAAAATGGTCGAACTGAGCTTTGGCTAAAAGAAGCCTCCCCTGGATCTCATGTTTGACCTCCAGCGAGTTTGGTTTAAAAGCCGTGGAGAAGAGGAAGCCCACTCCTGCGCTCAGAGAAGTGTTGTGACTTAAAATGGCCTCCCCTCCCCACTCCCTCCTCCAGTCAGACTCATTATTAAAATCACTATGCGTTTCTTGTAAAAACATGACATCAATTTTTTTCATTTTCATAGTTTCATAAATACAAGTTCTTTTCTTTTGATCTCTTGCACCGTTCACGTTTAAAACCCCAATTTTAAAAACATCCATGTTTAAAATGTTAGAAACAAAAACAGAAAACAATAAATTAATTAATACACACATTGCTGTCCTTTCCATCACTGCTCAGTTGTCTCTTTGCTCTGAGCACCAGTTTTTTTAACCTAAAAACTTCCTGGTCTGTGAGGCCAGACTCCTCCCTCTGGCTGACATGGAGTCTGGCCGAGGAAATAAAAAGACCGAGATCTGGGAAGTGCTCCTCAAGTTTCAGTTGCTGATTTTTTGTTTGATGTAAAAATGATTTAAATTTATCTACACTAAGGGTTTTCTTTTTTTGACTGCTGTTAAAAGGCGGAAAGTCGCTGCTATCAGACACACACTCACTTTCACTCACATCACTCTCCATTTGCACTTTACTCGTCTTTGATTCATTTAAAACTGTCCTAGCTGACCTCCTACGTTTTACTGTTTTCTTTTCTTTTATTGATTCTTCCTCCATCTCCTCCTCCTCCACCTGCTCACTCCACACCATCCTGCCCTCAGCTGCTTCTCCTCCTCTCCTTCCACTGTCCCCTCCCTCCTGCTCAACACTTTTTTTTTCACCCGTCACCTCCTCCACCTGTTTGATACCTACACCACCCTCTTCCTCCCCTTTATCTCCCACCTCCTTTTCCTCTACCTCACCCACAACATCCTCCACCTCCACACCCGGTGTATTAACAAAACTCACCCCTGGTGATGGCTCGGTCACAGCCTCGGTTCTCCGCGGAGATGTTGGAGGAGAAAACCGTGGCGCCGCGACCGGGCGCCCAGATGTGCCAGCCCCGCGGCCACCGTCCCCCCCGGGGGATCGGTCGGCCTGCACCACTAGGCACCCATAATGAATATGTAAGTGTATTTGTATGAATGGGGTAGCAGAATGTACTTGGTGACTGTTCAGAGGGTCAGTGTTGATTGTTAAGAAGCCTAATGGCCTGGGGGAAGAAACTGTTTTGGAGTCTGGTAGTCCGTGCTCGGGGAGACTGTGGAAAGACGGGTTGGAAAAAAAAACAAAAAAACAGTTATATAATAGACATGAGCTCAACTGAGAGGTTACTTTATTTTATTTTTAAAATAGTTTCTGTTTGGTTGTTATTGGTTATTTTCGGGTTCATTTCCCCATAATTATTAAAATTGAACTTGTTGTACGTGTAATATTTTAACTTATTCCAAAAAGTTCCAATCTGAAACGCACGTTATGACGATGTTTAACATCACAAAATGTTAGTTCACTATTTAGTTAAAGTTCAACCTTTTACATGAGACATGACCTAAAGTGATCACAATCAGAAGTTTACTTATAATAATACTTGATATTTATGATTGAGTTCATGTAATATTTGAGTTTTATCAAGATGCTGCAACGGAATTAATTGATTATTGATCAGAATCAGCAGGTGTGTTTGAGCAGGAAGGTTTAGGGATGTAGGTTCAGCCTGGTATCTATATTTCATATATTAGTTTGACAATTTTTGATTTTCATAAAGATGCTGCACTGATACATGTAACTGTAAACCAACATGTTTTACTTTGCTGCAAATTTCATCTGAGACGTAGCATGAAGTGATTATTGATCAGAATCAAAGCAGCAGGTATGTTTAAACTAAGAATGTAAACTTCACCTGGTTTGGTTTGAGTAGTTAATATCATACATTGAGTTTTATTATGATGCTGCACTTATGAATGCAACTTTAAAAAAACCTGTTCAACTTTCCTGCACCACAATTATGTTGTGTTTCATATTAAACATGACATGAAGTGATTATTGATCAGAATCAGACACAGCAGCTAAGTTCGAGGAGGAAGGTTTATTTGACTCTTTAAAAAATGTAAACTTGTTTGTTTTGATAAAATCCTATATTATTTGAGTTCTATCATGACTCTGCACTTAAGAAAGCAACCTGTTTATCTTTCAAACACTACGTCTGTGTTCTTATGAATCTGAGACTTGACTTCAAGTTATTTGTCAGATCTGTCATACAAGCTATTTTAGTCCAGTGACCTGAAGCCCTCAATGGTCAAGAGGTAAATCCTGTGAGACATTAGTTTTGTGTAACACCAAATACGTTTCAACTGTTTCTGGTATATTTATTTTGTATCTGAATAAATTAACCAGGAAACAAAGGAGGGATATGGTTGTTTATTATAATGCAATGCCTTAATTAACAGGCTCTTCTAAAAACAGGTAAGGTGGCCGAATGACCTGATGGTCTTCGAGACCCTGCATCAAAACTGCACCTTCCAGTGATGATGTGGACTCGACCCCTGAATCGCTTCATGTCTCACCAAAACCTGTTGTGAGGACTTCAAAGTTGTGGACCAGTGAAGCTGTGGAGGATCTTCAGGCGTGTTTTGACTGTACAGATTGGGATATGTTCAGGACTGCTACAAATAGTCTGGATGAGTACACAGAGGCTGTGACTTCTTATATCAGCTTCTGTGAGGACAGCTGTGTTCCATCACGCACCAGGGTGATTTACATCTTCTCTTCTCCCTGTATACCAACAGCTGCACCTCCAGTCACCAGTCCGTCAAACTCCTGAAGTTCGCGGATGACACCACCCTCATTGGGCTCATCTCTGATGGGGACGAGTCCGCCTACAGGTGGGAGATTGACCATCTGGTGACCTGGTGTGACCAGAACAACCTGGAGCTCAACGCGCTGAAAACAGTGGAGATGGTTGTGGACTTCAGAAAGAACCCAGCCCCACACACCCCCATCACCCTGAGAGGCGCCCAAGTTGTCACTGCGGAGTCCTTCCGCTTCCTGGGCACCATCATCTCCCAGGACCTCAAATGGGAGCTGAACATCAGCTCCATCACCAAAAGAGGGCAACAGAGGATGTTCTTCCTGCGGCAGCTGAAGAAATTCAACCTGCCGAAGTCAATGATGGTGCACTTCTACACCTGCATCATCGAGTCCAGCCTCACCTCCTCCATCACCATCTGGTTCGCTGCTGCCACCGCTAACGACAAAAGGAGGCTGCAGCGTATCATCCGTTCTGCTGAGAAGGTAATCGGCTGCAATCTGCCATCTCTACAGGACCTGTTTTCCTCTAGGTCCCTGAGGCGTGCAGGCAAGATTGTGGCTGATCCTTCCCACCCGGGTCACAAACTCTTTGAGGTTCTTCCCTCGGGCAGGAGGCTGCGGTCCATCAGGACCAAAACCGCCCGCCACAAGACCAGCTTCTTCCCAGCTGCCGTTGGCCTCATCAACAAGGCCCGGGACCCCCACCTGACTCAGACTTTTATTCCACCCCCACACCTCAAGGATGTGTTGAATTAATAAATTAACACATTATCTCATATTATATTATACTGTATTACATTGCATATTGCAATCGGACACTGTATACTGTTTTGCATTTTGCATTTTACTTTTTACTTCACTTTTAAATCTTTTATCTTTCATATATTTTTATTCAGAAATGTTTATTTCAAATAAATGCTACTTTGTATAAATATTGGAAAAAAGTGAGTAAATAAGAAGTATACAGTGAGTGAATATATACTGGTTTTCTATTTTTTATTGCTTTTCATGTATGTTGTATTTGTTGTGTTTTATGTTTCTATGTTCATTGTATGCACCAATAACCAAAGCAAATTCCTGGTAGGTGTAAACCTACTTGGCAATAAAATACTTCTGATTCTGATTCTGATTGTCAGAGTGGATATACGGCTGCAGGGAGTCGTAGTCCAGGTCATAGTTTTTACTCGCTAAACTTGAATCCAGCGGCATGATGCGTCCTCGTCCTGTCTCTGCTGGGAAAGACAACAAAGGACGAGTGGTTAGAGCTTGTTTATACAGATGTGCGGCTTCATACAGCTGCCGGGCAGTGAACCTGGAGGCAGCGCAAAGTGTCAGCAACATCACAGATAGAGCAATCTGAGGGGAAACAGACAAAACCTAGGTTGCTATAAAACACCTATGAACTAATTAACAGTTATTAACAACTTGCAGCTGCAAATAGTGATCAGGATTAGGGTTGACAAATTCCGGAAATATTCAAAGTTGGAAACTTTCCATGGGAATTAACAGGAATATACGGGAATTAACAGGAATGAACTGGAAAGTGTGTGGGTAATTTATACTAACTGTATTTACCTTGTCATATACAGACATAAATATAAACATTTTTTTTTTGTCATAGGCTGATTTGAGCCCTGAGGAAACTTTGGTCACTTGACTACATGCTTCTGCATCTTTGTGTCATTCTTAACATAGGTCTTTCCTTCTACAATGGCTGGGCTGAAATGTGCACGTGTCATTGTTCTGTAGAATAAGATGAGAAAAAAGATTGTAAAGCAATGCCAGAGATATAAATAGATGGCCAACTGGAATCTACTTTAAAAATATTTTACAAATGATGGCTAAATGAATAGAAATAGGCTAGATGAACAGATGAACAATCCTCAATCAGCATGATAACATATTTTCGAAACTTACCTGACCACCTATTATTACCTGAGTTTTGCTTTAAGTGTCATTAGCAGTTAACGATAAACAACTTACTCACTTGTCAACGATGAGAGTGACCGTCGGGCGAGTGATGCGTTCTCACTCGTTTGCATTCTCAGTCGGTGGAGTTGAACCCACACAACATCTGCAGCGCCATCGCGCGACATGTTGACGAAGCGTTTCGAATAGTAGATGAGAATCGTTGCTAATTTGCAGAGTAAAAACATACACTTTGTTTGCTCTCACGTTGTCTCCTCTTTAGCTAAGCCCCGTTGTGGCATATCCCAGCTCTCCCCTCTCTTCTCCTGGGACGGTGGAACCCTCTCTCTGCTGTTTTCCGCCATTCGGATGTTCGGCAGCACACAAGCCCCCGCCGTGCCCCATCCCCCTCCTCCTCATGCAGCAGAGCGTCAATCGGCTGCAGCCACTTCTTCTCTCACCCGCAGCTCTGCGCGATCTGCGTTCTGCGCGCTGGGTCCCTCTGTGCGCTCTGTGCACCTGATGGCTCAGTCACGTTCACTGCAGTGAATTATTGATACACGCACAGTGTTAGAAGATATTATTAAAACCTGTTAATGACTCAGCTCCTTAACTCCGCGGTTTAATCTAATCTGAACGTAATTTGCTGTGAGATGTTTCATATATTTTTTAATTAAAAGGTTCGAAAGGAACAGATATGTCGATATGTAAATCCTTAGATTATTTGATCCTATGATGCTGTCATGTCACATAGATTATTGGATCCTTTGATACCATAGGTTATTTGATTATTTGACTTACATATAAAAGAGCAACAGGTACAATTGCCTTATATATAAAGGAAAACACCACTCATGAGTCCAATCACACCATTAGTAGACCTCAGTTGCACGAGAACCTTCTCTCTGACAACTTCCTCAAACCGCGACAGACGACAGTCAGCAGACAAGCGCTTCACAGCAAAACTACTTTACAAGAACTTTTCCCACATTGGATCAACTGCTTTCATCAAACATGGAGAAGATCTGTTTGAATATATCTGACGTTAGGATGGGACTGTGTATTTACCTGTTATATCTATATTTGTTTCTTTCAGTCTCTTGGACAAATGCAGTCGGATAAAATCACCCTACTGAGATCACTGCTGTAAAGCAGGAGGCAGATCAGGCTGCAAGACTCGATTCAACAAGAATAAATAGTGACCAGAAGAAGCAGCTCGTCGCACATCTGGCTGCTGAGAAAGCTGCTCTAAAGCAGCAGGTGGCAGAGCAGGCAGGGCCGGTCTTTCCTACAGGCGACATGGCAACCGGTTGCCTAGGGCGCCACTCAGAGGGGGGCGCCAAAAACTGCGTCCAGCAAAAAAAAATATATAATTTTGGCTTGGCAGAGTTTTTTGCGCCCTCTTCTATATGTGGTACTGCCCAAAATATTGTATTTAATTACTTTAACAGTAATTTAAGATTATTCCTAATAAAATGCACTTTAACATGCAGTTACACTCAGAGAAATGCTTGTACTTGAAATTGTGTTTAATTTGAATAAGATGCAGTCCGGATGACGAACTGAAGGCCCTGTGTCGTTACTGCTGCTGCATTCATGTTGAATTCTACAGATATACTTAGTTGCTTTGGTATCAATCTTGGGACCCGTAACATATATCTCCAACCAATAGTTTGACATTAAACAAAAAGATCTAACATTTGGGTAAAATTAGCCAAAATCGTAAAAACGGAAAGGGTCAGTACGATTTTTGGCAAATTTTTCGGTTGGCTCCTTGGTGTTTTCAGAACATGCTAGCACATTGAGGCTTATGGTTAGAGTATGTGTATCCAAGGAACTTCGACAAAGTAAGAAAGAATTTTATGAGTTTTCTTGGAAAATCGTTTTGAAAAAATATTTTTTTTGGTGGGGGGGGGGGGGGGGGGGGGCAGGACGCCAGGAGTGAAGCTTGCCTAGAGCGCCAAATGTGCTAGGGCCGGCCCTGCCTCCCATCCACTCAGTCTTTTCCTTGTTCTTGCGTAGCCTTCGGGCATTAAATGAGGTGACGGTTGCCATTGTTTATTCCTGATTGTCATTTGTTGTTCTTAGATTTACTCTTCTTGTTAACTCTTTGCTGCCTGTCCGTGCTTTGTCTTCTCCTTATTTGTGTTATTTTCATCACCAAGTCTTTGTCTGAGTCTGAGTCGAGTGCTTTTGGATCGAGAGCCTGGGCTGCAGTCTCTGTAGGAGCCGCGCCGCTCTGTGTTTCTCTCACGGAGCTAAGCTCGGCAGCTGACTGCCGCGCCGTGCTGTCCCGTTCTCCGCAGTCCGTGCTGTTTTCGTTCTGTTTTTTTTGTCTTTAGTTCAGTTATTTTCTTCCCTTGCTCCCCTGTTAGCAAGCTGACTCCCAGCTCTGCACTTTCCTCCGCTCCTTTGTTTTCTCCTCCTCCCTCCCGCTTCGCGCCAGGCCTCGACGCACTGGACGCACCAGCCGCCTCCTCTTCCTGCGCGCACTCCATTTCCTCCTCCTCTTCACCTGTGCTCTCCTCGCTCAGACTGACCTCCTCACTGTCCCCAGACACATCTTGAACCTCCCCTGTTTCACTTTGGTTGCACACACACTCCAATTTATTTAAACACAGGCTGCATTTAGTATTTTTCTGGGCATTCCCTTAGTTTATGTCCCGGCTGTACACACATCCTGCATACTCTTATCTGCTTGTCGTGAATTACTCTAAAGTATTCCGTACCCAGCGCAGTATTGAATCTGGCTGAGTACGGCAGTGATTGGACCTGATTATTGAGTTTTAGCTTGAGGAATCTTGTCCCGTCCGCCACGTTGGTACTCGACCACATCCTCCTCTTGATCGGTGACACAGCCGAATAATATTTTGCATAAAGACGTCGTTTTTAAGGTTACTTTTGTGTATAATTTAAGCTTGTGTAAATACAGTTACAATACTAACAAATAAAAACAGTCAAATGTAGATCCCATTTGGAGTTTCAGTGGTAAAAAGCATTGTAGCGGGATCCAGTACAGTTTAAGTAAATGGGAATTCCTTCAAACGAATAAAATCAATTTGGGAAAAAACTTTTAAACTACAAAGGATTTCATTAGTCAAGTTATTCTATTTTGTTGTCAGTTTGCTTTACTGTCAGTTTCATCGATTGCTATGATGTCTAAGATTCCTTTGATTTCTCAGCTGGGCCATTTCTATGCCTTTACCAATTGTACTGGTTGCAAAGCTGACATATTTATACAATCAGAGGAGAAACAAGAGAGAGTGGGTGTTTTGCCTTGGCCGAAAAAGAAGGTAAAGATTACACCATGAAGCCCGTCTCACACCATGATGTAAGACACCATCCATAGGCAATACCATTACTTTTCTTCATACTTATCCTATTCTTATAATTATGTGTGCATAATGATGTATATAATATTTTAGTATTAAGTAGCCCCTAATGAAATGTGAGTGTTTGAAATAGAAGTAAATCTGTAAAGATGAATGTCACAGCCCGGCTCACGACTGTGACAATGAGGGAGACAACACGGGTGAACTGTCACTATTTTTATTTATTTAACAGAATAAATTATAAGCAACAACCAAAGTCTCCAAAAACAAAACAGAAGGGTGCTGGCGTCCGGGAGAGCCAACCTCTTGCCGTAGGTAGAGCGAGAGAGAAAGCGTGTGAGACGAATCTGGCCAGTCTTTTAAAGGGCAGAGCACACCTGGCCGAGATGTGCTCTGATTGTCGCTGATTTCAACCCAGTCTCATCAGAAAACGTTCAGTGGCAACGTTGGTCCACTTGGAGCGACGTTACCATCTCACAATCTGGCCTCTCAGAGTGTTAGATGGTAACATTTTGTCCTCCCATTGTTTTGCATTGGCGTGTTCTCACGTCACGTGACTCACAAGCTCCCGTCTGCCGAGAGGAAAACATGGCGGATATTCCTTGTTTTTTCAGATAAAAATATATTTTTGTAACTTAGTTTGGGCATAAAAATACATTCTGACACCATTTCTAGCGAGAAATGTGCTCTTTGCTTCCACAGTCTTCAGCCAGTTCTTGCTTATGATAAATATTTTAATAGTTATCACAAATGTTTTTATCGTTGCTATGAGGGTTGCTATGACGCTGCCATAACACCACGGCGTAGCGTGCTGTTAAAATCACCGTCCCTGCGTGGTGTCGTTCAGTGATCGTGAATGTTATTCACGTTATATAATATTAATATTTGAGGCTAGATTACACATCTAATGCGAAGTATCCTGCGAGACCGTTCATACTGAGAGCGCCACGGGCCGAGAGCGCCACGGACCGAGTTCGTGAGCGGACATGACGTGTGGCTTGTAAACAAAACATCCAGTCCTTTAACTCTGCGCTGCGTCATAACAAGGGGCGCTTCGTTCTGTCTGGTAAGTAGTTTATTGTTTTTAAAGATCGTTACGATCTAGGTTTACAGTCCGAGTGCTGAGACAGCGGATGCGGAGTCCGTTGATACACACAATGCTAATCTTCAGCTAATACACCATTGTTAGCCACATGCTTCAGGCCACCGTAGCCTGTGCTACCTGGGAGGTGAATACATGGTTGTTGAAACCAGTTCAAGACGCTTAGCTCATCATTGAGGGACGCTACAATATAAATATAAACATGAATTTGATTTATGAATGCTTTAGATTAATAAGGAGTGTATTTCTCTACCATTACTCCACAATATCAGATCAATTTGGTTTAATGTATAGTATGCAATATGACAGTAATGTTTCCATGTTATGGAGTTGCGATTCATTTTATAAAACAATTGCTATGTTCTGTTTTTTAATCAAGGAGGATCCAAGTGAAGCTACAGGAGTTTCATTAACGTCAATAAATTGGACCGAACACTTTGTTTTGCTTGATGAAGAGCAGGAAGGGCAGCCTGGAGAGAAAGAGAAGCCGGGTTGAGCCCACTACCATCATCCACGTACCACGAGGAAGATGAGGGAGAGAAATGATCCTACCATTAAAGAGATACTTTTAAGTTACATACCAGAAACACCATTTTATATAATACATTTGTATTAAATTCCCAAAGTACGCTTGCTGAAATACAAGTTAAAATCACACTGAAAGTTATATCTACCAAAACTGCTTGTTTCACAGACTGCAGTTTTGTTTTGATCCGATGTGGTGTGTAAATACAACTGTATCGGCAATGGGTTGTGGGGCATTAACATTTGCTCTAATTTTGTTTTGACAGACTGTGAAAAGAGCGTTGAGACCATCACCACTGTACAGGAAGACACAGTCCAGTAATGGGTGTCAGAGGTTCAGTAGTGAACGACAGGTACTGTGGAAAAATGTGTCATTGTTGTACAATGTCCTTTGACTCTGTTTACACAAGGTTAACACAAAAAGGTTTGATTGTAAACTGATATTGGTACGAATTCATATTGTTCTCCTCTTCACAAGAAACAAACAATCCAAATTACCTGCAGAACGCCCTTGATGGAGGCTTCAGCTGCATCGTCAGACTGGTGAGACAGCAAGATGCCAACTTTAATGCCAATTTATTTGTGTAACATTCTCTGACCAAATGTATAGATTACTTTTTGCAGATTGTAAAAAAAGACATCCCATTTATTAAGAAAAAACGACACTAGAATTACCGCACTGCGTTGTATGACTCCGCTAACCAGTGCAGTGTCCGTCTTCATATTTCTACATATTTTCTCTCATATAAATGACACTGTGTCTCTTGACAACTGAAACCATAAGATGAGGTCAGTGTGGCCTTGACCTTTTGACTTTAAGACAAATACACAGTTAGACAGTCCGAAAACATACAGTAATGCCTCCGACGACTCGCTATAACAGAGGCATTAAAACGTTAGTTTAGTAGATTGGATTTTATTGGTGTTACATTGGACATCTTGTATGGGTACACCAAAAAATATATTTGGTTTCACATTCTAGATGTCAATAAGCAGAGACATCAACTCAGAAAAAGATTTCTGTAGAAAAGCAAGCCCTGTATGTGTGTATGTATACGCACTATTGAGACGTTTTGTTTTTTATCATATATTCTCAGGCAGCACTGAGATATTGACTGAGACGGGACGTGAGGGCCTACTCTGCATGCTCAGAGTTCAAGCCCAGCAGGCTGCAGCGGGCCTGACATATTCCGGAACAGCAGCACAGTCTTTAGATGACTCCTCTGAAGATGAAAACATGGCGAGGTACTTCTCCACTGATGAAGAACAGTGAGGGCTGTGATTAGCTACACTCTCTTGCTACAAGGCTACTCTTGCTACTCCCTGGCAGCCTTAGGAAGGCATTAGCTCGCTGTTGGGTATCTGTTAGCTTCAGCATTTTTTGTTTTTAGCGGCCTGTCTGATGTTTATGTTTAAAAAAACAAATCAGAGGGAACCATCTTCATAATTTAATACTATGGTTTGTTTGTGTGTCCTTCAGTTCTTCTCAAGAGAAGCAGTACAGGTGTGCCTCAGCTCCACGGTCCCTCCTGCAGCCTCTGCTCCTGATGCTAACGTCATGTCTCCATCACAACAAGCAGCAGACCTGGAGTGACAGACCTTTCTCCAGAGCTGCCCCCTCCCTCTGAAACCCCCCTCTCCAAAACACTATTTGTGTCGTTTTTTAAGTCTTATTTGCATGAGAATTGTTGATCATAACATTTCCAGCAGATGCCTTAATGTAATGTTTCTGCACAATAAATTACATTGATCATAACATAATGGTATTTCCTTGCACTTCCACACCATGATATTGGCAGATAAGATGCTGATTACATTAAAGCAGTGAATGCTCTGCTTTAAGCAACATGAACACACAATGATCCAATGGATCTGAAGTAGAATGGGCCCATTACATTCTTTAGAGAATGCCTCAGTTATTGAAGTCAGAAAATAACTTTCTTTATCTGAGGTTCCAGTCATTTATAGTCACAGCTAAGGTCTGGTTGTTTAGGGACACCCATATCATGTTGTTTAAGATGTGTAACATCAAGTTTGTGTATCAGTGCAAAATACACTAAAATTAGGTGACCCAGCTGTTTCACAATGCAATCTCATAAGGTCTTATGAGAAACATTCTTAACATTAAAGAAATTAACACAGTCGATAGCAATAGATGTTTCACTTAAATCAGTAGCTGGTAATCGGCAGCCTGACTTATTCAAACACATTAATACTACAATGAATGAGGCAGGGGTTTTCTATCAGATATCAACTATATCGTCACATTAGGTTTCTCTTGAGCACATGGAAATGACCTTCACATTCCACTCACTGTCACCTGCACCATACTGTTGTTTCTGTATCTACAGTGACTTTTAGGAAAACATATACTAGTGGGCAATGTATAAACATTAATACATCTTATTTATATAGAGCTTTTCAAGAAGTGCAAGTACTTCACTGAGGGACAGCTCATACAAACAATATATACATATATCTTATTTCCATGAGCTAGGACAGCCTCACACATGGATGTAAACCAACTTTAGAACACATTTGCTTATACTGGAGATCTTTAAATGAATGTCCCAGAAATGATTTCTGATATTCACACAGCAGAGGAGCTTGGTGGCTAAAAGCTCTGGCTCCTACTCTACTTTGAAAGACTTTAGGGACGACAAGTAGGCCTAAATGTTAGTACCTTATAAACCCGCTAGAGCGGAGTGCTCTAGTGGGTTTATAAGGTAATAACAGCTCTTTAAGGTAAAATGGCGCCATATTATTAAGGGCCTTGAAGGTGAGGAGGAAAATTTTAAATTCTATTCTGGATTTAACTGGAAGCCAGTGTAGCGATGCTAACAAAGAAATATGTCAGCTTTGCAACCGGTACAATTGGTATAGGCATAGAAATGGCCCAGCTGAGAAATCAAAGGGAATCTGAGACATCATAGCAATCGATGAAACTGACATTAAAGCAAACTGACAACAAAATAGAATAACTTGACTAATGCAATCCTTTGTAGTTTAAACGTTCTCCCAAATTGATTTTATTCGTTTGAAGGAATTCCCATTTACTTAAATTGTACTGGATTCGGCTACAATGCCTTTTACCACTGAAACTCCAAATGGGATCTACATTTGACTGTTTTTATTCCAGAAAACAACAAAATGTATTTTTATTTTATAAGTATTGTAACTGTATTTACACAAGCTTAAATTATACACAAAAGTAACCTTAAAAATGACGTCTTTATGCAAAATATTATTCGGCTGTGTCACCGATCAAGAGGAGGATGTGGTCGAGTACCAACGTGGCGGACGGGACAAGATTCCTCAAGCTAAAATTAAATAATCAGGTCCAATCACTGCCGTACTCAGCCAGATTCAATACTGCGCTGGGTACGGAATACTTCAGAGTAATTCACGACAAGCAGATAAGAGTATGCAGGATGTGTGTACAGCCGGGACATAAACTAAGGGAATGCCCGGAACAATACTAAATGCAGCCTGTATTTAAATAAATTGGAGTGTGTGTGCAACAAAAGTGGGGAGGTTCAAGATGAGTCTGGGGACCGTGAGGAGGTCAGTCTGAGCGAGGAGAGCACAGGTGAAGAGGAGGAGGAAATGGAGTGCGCGCAGGAAGAGGAGGCGGCTGGTGCGTCCAGTGCGTCGAGGCCTGGCGCGAAGCGGGAGGGTGGAGGAGAAAACAAAGGAGCGGAGGAAAGTGCAGAGCTGGGAGTCAGCTTGCTAACAGGGGAGCAAGGGAAGAAAATAACTGAACGAAAGACAAAAAAACAGAACGAAAATAGCACGGACTGCGGAGAATGGGACAGCACGGCGCGGCAGTCAGCTGCCGAGCTTAGCTCCGTGAGAGAAACACAGAGCGGCGCTGCTCCTACAGAGACTGCAGCCCAGGCTCTCGATCCAAAAGCACTCGACTCAGACTCAGACAAGGACTCTGCGATGAAAATAACACAAATAAGGAGAAGACAAAGCACGGAGAGGAAACAAAGAATTAACAAGAGGAGTAAATCTAAGAACAAAAAATGAAAATCAGGAATAAACAATGACAACCGTCACCTCATTTAATGCCCGAAGGCTACGCAAGAAAAATGATCAAATATGGCATATTATGTGTACAGGAAACACACTTGGATGAGGAGTGTATGAGGGAGATCGAGAAGGAGTGGATGGGAGGCAGGGCCGGCCCTAGCACATTTGGCGCTCTAGGCAAGCTTCACTCCTGGCGCCCCCGCCCCCCCTAAAAAATATATTTTTTCAAAATGATTTTCCACGAAAACTTTCTTTCTTTGTCGAAGTTGCTTGGACACACATACTCTAACCATAAGCCTCAATGTGCTAGCATGTTCTGACAACACCAAGGAGCCAGTACCCCTACCGTTTTTTCGATTTTTGGCCAATGTTAGATATTTTTTTTAATGTCAAACTATTGGTTGGAGATATATGTTACGGGTCCCAAGATTGATACCAAAGCAACTAAGTATATCTGTAGAATACAACATGAATGCAGAAGCAGTAACTACACGGAGCCTTCAGTTCCTCATCTGGACTGCATCTTATTCAAATTAAACACAATTTCAAGTACAAGCATTTCTCTGAGTGTAACTGCATTTTAAAGTGCATAAAACATACATTAAATTATTATGGTGTCTCTTTACGTCCAACATCTTAACACACATTATCAGTCATAAAAAAATATAAACATTTACAATATAGACCTAATGACCATTAGCTTATAACTGTTTTTTATAAGGCACAATATCAATACATGACTTAATAACAGAGTCTGTGTGTGTCGGAGCTGAACTACACACTGTAAAGTAAACAATATACTATCGCGACCCGCCCGCAGGACGACGCGCATGTAAAACAAACACCTATACAGGCTAATGTAGCCCCGCCCACCTAGTGGCGCGAGTGTCTATATCAAACAACATCAACATGTCTCAATGTAACCTGTGGTGATCAAGCGAAGCTTTAGGAGCTAACGTAGGTGACTCTCACTCACTACTCACCTGTAGAATACAGGATGGATGCAGCAGCAATAAAGACACAGAGCATTCAGTTCCTCATCCAGACTGCATCTGGCAAGTGGGCGGACGTTACCCCCAAAGAGACAGGGCAGGGTGCAACTGCTCACGTGGCAAACGTTCCACCTAAGTGCTGCTGTCATTTACTGATTTCTCAAATGAAACATAAACCCACGTGACTATCACGTATATTATTAGGATAATCTTTAATCACTGTTAAAGTAATTAAATACAATATTTTGGGCAGTACTACGTATAGAAGGGGGCGCAAAAAACTCTGCCCAGCCCAAAAAAAATGTATATCTTTTTTTTTTGCTTGGGGCAGTTTTTGGCGCCCCCCCTCTGAGTTGCGCCCTAGGCAACCGGTTGCCATGTCACCTGTAGGAGAGACCGGCCCTGCCTGCTTTACAGCAGTGATCTCAGCAGCCAGGAGGGCGGGAGTGTTTTCATCCGACTGCATTTGTCCAAGAGACTGAAAGACACAAATATAGATTTAACAGATAAATACACAGTCCCATCCTAACGTCAGATATATTAAAACAGACAGAGCTGAATGGACTTTAGTAATTTACACTCATCTGCTATTAAAGTCTTTAAAACTACATTAAAGTAATAAAAGACAGTTGTGTTTTGAAGTCTCTCCTGCTAAGAACAAAACGTACTGTGTCTGCGGAGAAGTTGATCTTCTCCATGTTTGATGAAAGCAGTTGATCCAATGTAGGAAAAGTTCTTGTAAAGTAGTTTTGCTGTGAAGCACTTGTCTGCTGACTGTCGTCTGTCGCAGTTTGAAGAAGTTGTCAGAGAGAAGGTTCTCGTGCAACTGAGGTCTACTAATGGTGTGATTGGACTCATGAGAGGTGTTGTTCCTTTATATATAAGTCAATTGTACCTGTTGCTCTTTTATATGTAAGTCCAATGATCAAATAACCTATGGTATCAAAGGATCCAATTATCTATGTGACAGGACAGCATCATAGGATCAAATAATCTAAGGATATAATCTTTTAATGGATTTGAACAGTGTTATGTAATATATATAATATATATAATATAAATAATAACAATAATAAAAAAAATATTTCTTAAAATCACTCTCTGTGTACTTTAGGTGAATTAAGATTAAATTGATAATTTAAATCAATTTCCCTTCAAATCTATCTATGGCCTCAGATGATCTGCTGATTTGTTCTGAGAGAAAAGTGTTTCCTCACAAACAGTTAACGGCTCTAATGTCACATGACTGTTTGGGATCATGTGATGCAGATGTAGAACCTTTTCTCTGATGAACTGAAGTGACAGGACTGGATCTGATCATCACAAATTGAGTTCTCTATACGTAGAAGATCCTAACGAGTAAAGTAGGGGTCAAACAATGAGTGTGTGGTTTCAGTCACACTTCAGATCTCAGGATAAGATCTGAAGGAAGTTCAGCTCTTACTCCTCGACAGCTCCGTGTGGCCAGTGCACGAAGCTGTTTGTGCATCCGGGTCCTAAAGATGATATTAGTATTCAACTAATCTGTAACAGCAAATACATTCTGTACATAACTGTGACCTGATTCACTGAGTTGTGAGACCACGTATTCGGTCCTGGTCCTGCTGGGGTCGTTCTGTGTGGAGTCTTTGTTCTTTCTTCTGATTAGACATTAGCTTTGTTTTTTTAACCATCCAAGGAAAACAATTGGACGTCCAGTGATGACAGACTCCTTTGTTTAGGGTTTGCAGTGAATTTAAACGTGCGTTAGAAACGTCACTGCTCATTTCATAAGTTTTACTTTGCATACAAATGATTCTCCATCTCTCTTTGCTTTGAAACAGACACCATTTAAAGTATTGTTGTATATTTTATTCCCACTTGGCTCAACAACCTCGTACGTCTGACAGAGCTTGGTCCAGAGGTTTAGATTCAGCCTCACAATGTGGAGGTTTAGGTTCCTGAGTGCTTTCAGTGAAAGATTTTGCACAAAGTTGATCAGTATTTCTTTTTTTGAATTATCAGTATTTGTCCCAAACATTTTTTAGACTCTAGGGTTCAACTGGAATGTCTGTATTTGTCTAATATCTGTTTTCTGGAGAGATCGTTGGAGAGATCATCTTTTTTAGGAGTATTATTTGATGTCATGTTGTTATTTTATATAAAGTGTTCATTTTCTACCATTTACAGTATTATAATGCCAGTGAAAGTAAAAAATTCGATTCAGCATTCAAGAAAACATAGAAATAGACACCAAGATCATTCAAATCTAACAAGTACAGTGTTCGGCGTCCATCTTGGATTTTTGAATGGCACGTCAGGCAGATTTGTTAAGTAGACCTTTTGGAACCACCATCCCAAATTTGGTGCTTGTATCACATTTTGCACAAATTTTCTATTAGATGCCCCACTATAAGGTGATAAGTTAGGAAGCATTCAGATTACGGACAGCTCTTATAATGGCGGCCACTGAAATCCTTCAGGTCACTTCTCTCTGAACCTTCCTGTGAGAAATGTATTTTTCTAACCAACGGCCGGCTGTGGCCAAGGGGTATAGCGGTCGTCATGAAGGTCCGGTTTGATCCCCAGTCATCCCCATCTGCATGCCGAAATGTTCTTGGGCAAGATGCATAACCCTCAATTATCCCTCATATAACGACAAAGTGCTCCTAATAGATGCACTGTATGAATGTGTGTGTGTGAATGGGTGAATGTAAAACTGTACTGTAAAGTGCTTTGAGTGATCATCAAGACTAGAAAAGCTCTATATAAATACAAATCCATTTACTATTTACAGCCATGGTCACATGTCCCTTCAAATTGTAACCGCCTCTTCGGTCACTGATCAGTAAGCACACTGATTAAAATCAAACATATTTAATCATTTGAACTGGTTAAGAACATACATATACATACTTTGCAAGGAAAACATTTAAAGACAGGTTAAAGGGGATTCAAATTTCTCTATTAATGTGTATAATAATGACCAATTAATATGTACAATATGAGTAGTTGCTGACTTATCTGAATGAAATATTTGTTACAAACGATGCAACTTAAATCTTTAAGCACACAGAGCAGGTAAATTCATTGTCTCCTGTTTGACTGGTCATGGGCAGCTAGATTACCCATTAGTCTAAATATTTTACCACGCTAGGAGCAAGTAAATGATTTCTCTCCTGTATGAATCTTCATATGTCCAGTTAAATGACTCTTTTGTCTAAATCTTTTACCACACTCAGAGCAAGTAAATGGCTTCTCTCCTGTATGAATCTTCATATGTCCAGTTAAATGGCTCCTTTGTCTAAATGTTTTGCCACACTCAGAGCAACTAAATGGTTTCTCTCCTGTATGATTTCTCATATGTAAAGTTAGAGAACCAGTGTTGGCAAATATTTTACCACATACAGAGCAACTAAATGGTTTCTCTTCTGTATGAATCTTAATATGTTCAGTTAGACTGCCCTTTGTGCTGAATGTTTTACCACACTCAGAGCAACTAAATGGTTTCTCTCCTGTATGAATCCTCAGATGTAAAGTTAGAGAACCAGTGTGGGCAAATCTTTTACCACACACAGAGCAATTCAATGGTTTCTCTCCTGTATGAATCCTCATATGTAAAGTTAGAGAACCACTGTAGGCAAATCTTTTACCACACACAGAGCAAGTAAATGATTTCTCTCCTGTATGAATCTTCAAATGTTCAGTTAGACTGAACTTTCGGCTAAATGTTTTACCACACTCAGAGCAACTAAATGGTTTCTCTCCTGTATGAATCCTCATATGTGAAGTTAGAGACCCCTTTTGTCTAAATGTTTGACCACACTCAGAGCAACTAAATGCTTTCTCTCCTGTATGAATCCTCATATGTAAAGTTAGATGGCACTTTCTTCTAAATATTTTACCACACTCAAAGCAACTAAATGGTTTCTCTCCAGTATGAATCCTCATATGTACAGTTAGATCCCCCTTTTGTCTAAATGTTTTACCACACTCAGAGCAACTAAATGCTTTCTTAGCAGTTATACATTTCTTATCACTTTGAGGCTGTTTGTTACTTTTTGTATTTAAACAAGACGGAGGTTCCCTGGTCTGCATCCAATCATCTTCACTGTCTACAGTCTTGTCCTCAGTACATTGTTGTAAATGTCGATCAGGACCTGAGATCCTGGCTGGTACTGGTCCTCCACAATTCGCTCTGTTCTCCTCAGTCTGACTCTGATGAAGCTGTGACAACTGAGGTTTCTCTTCATCTTCTTCACTCTTCACAGTGACAGCAGTCAATGTGAACTTGATATCAGCCTGCTCAAGTTGTTGAAGCTGCTCCCCATCCTGATTGGTCCATGGGTCCTCCTGTTCCTCTTTAATGTGGGGGGGCTCTGGGTCCTCCTGGTCCACAAGGTGGCTCCATTGCTGCTGCACAGGGAGAACCTCTTCTTTATTCACCATCAGCTGCTGTACGTCTGCAGGACACACTGAAACACAAATACACACGTTTATAATTTCAGAGTATCCTGAAGTGTTTTAAAAACTTGTGTTGTGTCATTTAATGATGACTGTTATTATTTTTGAATGATCACACTCAGGAAGCAGAGATGTTGAGATGGTTAATAGTTGGTCTTACGACGCAGCTCGATAAATTAGCTGGGTTAAACCAAGTGTTTCCAGGATAAAATGTTTTATATTTTGAGGCCAAATAAACAATCTAAGACACGAGCAGAGCATAGCAAGGGGAGGTTAGTTAGTTGGTTAAGCTGTTTTCAGACGTGACCTGTGGGTTAACCAGAGAATTGTCTCCAGAGTTTCTCCAGGGTTTGTGTTTCGAACATGAACAACACTGCAGCAGGTTTTCTGCACAGACTCGTTCACAACAGTAGTGTGGGAGTTTTTTAGACGGAGACCAAACATTACATTACATTACATTTAGCTGACGCTTTTATCCAAAGCGTCTTACGATAAGTGCATTCAAACCCGAGGGTACATACCAAGGATGACAAGAATCAAGAAAGTACAATTTCTTCAAAATAAAGCAAAACTACAAAGTGCTCTAAGTAAGGGTCATTTAAGTGCTACTAAAGTGTTAGTTTCAAAAGTTGTTAGTATATATATATATATATTTTTTTTTTTTTTTATTCAAGGTAAAGTCGGAAGAGGTATGTTTTTATTTTTCGGTGGAAGATGTGTAAACTTTCTGATGTCCGGATGTCAATGGGGAGCTCATTCCACCATTTAGGAGCCAGGACGGCAAACAGTCGTGCTTTTGATGAGTGTTTAGCAGTAAACACTGCAAATCTAAAATGATCACAGCAGCACAACCGTGATGCACGAGTACTTGAAGCTGAAGCATCAAGGGGAGATTTCTAAAGATGGCAGTTGGAACAGAGACAGAACCGCAAGTTTTACTTTTTGTCCTGAAACAAGCGTAAAATATTACGATTATCAACACGTGGAATGGAATAGGAATAGACTGGAATAGTGTTGGGATTTCAAAATCTTAGCTTCTTCGTGTGTCTGTGAGTGAAGAGGAGTATGGAAACAGAACTCTGTACAATTTAAAAAAAGGAGGGGACTGGAGCCTTTATAAGGCCTTTCTACAAATTATTAATAATAACCTTTTTCCTCTTAGTGTTTAATATCGATATTAGCTTCAAAACGCTGGTCAGTCTCACACCTGTTTTGATCAAAGTGACATTGTTGTGGTTTAGTTCTTACAGCCGATAGAGCAGGAACACAACATTCGTTACTCAAGGCTAGTTTATGAAACACAACATCGAACTAGGGAGAACAAAATTGATTTGCGGCGACACCCCTCCAATATTTTAACCTATCACATTACACCTACTGTTGTAATTATTATGAACGCTTACCATTATTGTCTACCCCATGCTACCTGATTTAGCCAAGGCTGTGAATGAATGTCGACTATGCCTGTTAAACTTTCATTGCTTCTAAATATATACGTGATGGAACCAAACCATTGGTTCGGCTCTTCTCATATTTTGGATAAACAAACACGCTGACAATAGCAGGAATCATCTTAACTGCACAACTCCAGTGACTGAATCAATCCACGTTGTAAACCAGTTTTTGTACTGAAATAAAACCTAGATTCTCCCGTTGCTATCTAGCAACTATGTCTAGCGCTGCTATGACATACAGGGAGCTTAGTGTCCATTGTGTCACAGCAATCATTTGAAATCAAGCATCTAAAAAAAAGGGTCTATTGTTATTAATATGACACAACAGCAATATAGAAATTATACTTATTTTAAAATATGCCAGTATCATAATTACTCCCACAATATGTGTCTGTTTTTCAGGATGAGACGAAGCAGTCTGGAGGACTTTTTACACAAAAGGAGCCAAAACGCATGAACACCCCAGACGTGTGCTGAGCTTCCTAACAGCATCTTGCAGAAGAATATCAAGGACATGTGACCACTGGCTGCAGGGGAGGGTCAAAGCTCCTAATCCTTCTATCTACACATTTCATTAATTTAACCAACCAGACATTGTTTTAAACGTATCATTCCCTTTACGGAGTGTTAGTTTGGTCAACTCATGTTAGCAGAGCTGACGCTAGCTATTGTTAGCCTGTGAGCGGCTTCTCCAGGGACTTACCGACTCTGTGCAGCTGGAGTTCGGGCTTCATCACAGCATCCAGCAGCCTCCTCCGGCGGTAGATCTCCTGCTCTGACCAATCTAACCGCTCCATTCTGTCTTCATACACCGCCACGGTTTCCTCAAACACTGAGACGATCTCCTCAGCCGCCACCGTTAGCCGCTCGGTTAGCATCGCTCTCAGCGCCGGGACTTGAGCCGTTTCTCCTCCTTTCTCCACCTGCAGCAGAAAGTCTTCAGCGGCAGCGCTGATCCGCTCATGTACCGACATCAGCAGCAGCTGCACGTCGCACATGTTCCTCCTCTTTGCGCACTTTGAGTCTCGGAGCGAACAATAATATACAGAGGATGTGACGTCATACATCCGCTGCTCTGAGGACAGATGTATTCCAACCATAGACTGTATATATAGATGGACGGAGGGTCCGTGACGTCACCCATTGGTTTCTGCAGAGTGAGAATGAGGCTAGTAGGTGGCGTTCCCCCGGCGCCATCCTGCCGTAGCTTACTCCTCCTCGTTCCTGGCTAACGAATCAATGGGCAAGAGGAGGAGCGCGAGTGAAGACTGACAGCCAGGCTACATGTAGCCTAGCCAGGAGCTAGGCTACATGCTACCCGACGCTGCTAACAGGTTAGCGCTGTTCTGTAGCTGGTCCGGCTGGTCTAGAGGTAAGTAACCTTGAAACTACAACAACAACACAACCTATGCTTTATCTATCATCATAATCATATGCTTACATGCCTCAAGTGGTTTTTAATATGTAATTGTTATAAAAATTACCGTTAATTGAACTCATCTAATGAAATGATTGAAGCAAGTTAACTATAGAGTTGTGTGTTTGGTTGTGACTTGATTTTAATAAGTTAATATCAATACACTACATATGTTAGCTGCATGTGATAGTAACTATGTTTCACAAATGTGCTGATACAGGCTGGTATATCCTCCATTCCCACCTCGTTTATTTAGCCTTTTATGGAATTTTATAGTGAATTGGACAGATTAGATATGATTATAATCTCCACACCAGTGTTGTAAACAGTTCTCATTAATTATATCATTTTTTTCCACAGAGGGAAGTGGAGAGACTTGTATTAGAAAAATTAATTAAACATGGCTGACAAACTATTTTGTATTTAGATAGTAAGCATTTGAAGCCTTGACAAGAGACCTTTATGACTTGAGCTGTTTTATGGTCGGAACTGTTGGTGTTGAAATACGGTGAGACCTTTTGTGACTTAATTACACATCAATGGAAATAGTGTATGTCTTCTTATCACCTAAGTGAATCAGCTGCTAATGTTTAGATGCCTCTCCTTCACCCACACTGGAACCTGTCTGGATTGGTTCAGAGGGACAGCCCTCAGTCCTCCTATATAAGACCTGTGTTTTTGACTGTTCTGCATCCTCACTCTGAGACCCTTGTGGTTTCCCTGTGTTGATCCTTTCTGCAGAAAGCCCCTTATTAAATACACGTAGATAACTTTGTTGTTTCCAGCCTCTTGTATCTCCAGATTTCCATCACAGCAGTCAGTGAGACAGCGCTGCAGTGACGTGTTGCTGTGTACAGCTTTAGGAGTGTGACCATTGGTGCACAGAGTTAAATGTTAATATTCAGGCAGGTTAGCTGTGTTTTTCAGTCATGGCTACTGTGGATGAGTTTCTGAGTGCTCCGTCAGAGGAGTTATTTGACCGCTGTTCGTGGGATCAATTAATTAAAATTGCTGATCATTTCAAGATGGATATCGGGGATAAACGTTTAAAGGAGAATGTCAGCAGGATCCTCGTGATAATCTGGGGCAAATTTTAGTTATTGACACAAAATTCCAGGATGTGACTCATGGGGAAATTAAACGAATGGAGCTGGAAGTTCGCCGACTGATTTTATCTCATGTTGAGGGCCCGGTCCCTGTTTCTCCTGCGCTGTCACGCTCTTTCGATGTGACCAGTTGTCTGCGTCTACTTTGAAGTATCCTGAAATGATCTTTTCCACAGTTAAAATGTCTGACTTTACTTTGAAAAATTTAAAACAGTGTAAATGTTTGAATTTACTTTGAAAAGTCTCCAAATATGTTCAGTAACAGTCTTTGATATTCACTATGTAGTTAGTCAGTGAGGTGCTGAACACAGGCATCTCAGTCTCTCTCTGAACTTATTGATGTGACGACCCGTTCCACCCTCACCTGGACACTAGGTGTCCCTGTTCTTTCTTCCCCAGAACTGTAGGGGGAGTGGAAATCAGCGACAATCAGAGCACATCTCGGCCAGGTGTGCTCTGCCCTTTTAAAAGGCTTGACAGATTCGTCTCTCTCGCTCTACCTACGGCAAGAGGTTGGCTCTCCCGGACACCAGCACCCTTCTCTGTTTTGTTTTTGGAGACTTTGGTTGTTGCTTATAATTTATTCTGTTAAATAAATAAAAATAGTAACAGTTCACCCGTGTCGTCTCCCTCATTGTCACCGTCGTGAGCCGGGCTGTGACATTCATCTTTACAGATTTACTTCTATTTCAAACACTCACTTCACATTTCATTAGGGGCTACTTAATACTAAAATATTATATACAAAATTATGCACACATAATTATAAGAATAGGATAAGTATGAAGAAAAGTAATGGTATTGCCTATGGATGGTGTCTTACATCATGGTGTGAGACGGGCTTCATGGTGTAATCTTTACCTTCTTTTTCGGCCAAGGCAAAACACCCACTCTCTCTTCTCCTCTGATTGTATAAATATTTCAGCTTTGCAACCGGTACATTTGGTATAGGCATAGAAATGGCCCTGCTGAGAAATCAAAGGAATCTTAGACATAATAGCAATCAATGACACTGTGACATTAAAGCAAACCGACAACAAAATGGAATAACCTGACTAATTGAACTCCTTTGTAGTTTACAAGTTTTTTCTCAAATTGATTTTATTCGTTTGAAGGAGTTCCCATTTACTTAAATTGTACTGGATTCGGCTACAATGCTTTTTACACCTGAAACTCCAAATGGGATTTATATTTGACTGTTTTAATTCCAGAAAACTACAA
The DNA here is from genome assembly GCF_949316205.1 of Platichthys flesus. NCBI lineage: Eukaryota > Metazoa > Chordata > Actinopteri > Pleuronectiformes > Pleuronectidae > Platichthys > Platichthys flesus. The sequence continues at coordinate 13,798,251 of NC_084966.1, forward strand.
AATGTATTTATAATTTTATTTTCTAAGTATTGTAACTGTATTTACACAAGCTTAAATGATACACAAAGGTAACCTTTAAAACGACGTCTTTATGCAAAATATTATTAGGCTGTGTCACCAATCAAGAGGAGGATGTGGTCGAGTACCAACGTGGCGGACGGGACAAGATTCCTCAAGCTAAAATTCAATAATCAGGTCCAATCACTGCCTTACTCAGCCAGATTTAATACTGCGCTGGGTGCGGAATACTTTAGAGAAATTCACGTCAAGCAAATAAGAGTTTGTAGGATGTGTGTACAGCCGGGACATATACTAAGGGAATGCCCTTAACAATACTAAATGCAGCCTGTGTTTACAGTTTTTCTCCATTGCTTTGGCTCATTTCACGAAACAGAAATGACATTCTCAAAACAACACGTGCAAACCTCCAAACAACTGGGCACTTGTTCACAACAGATTGGAATATCTCATTCCTCATCCTTGCAATGACAAGTACAATTTCCAACAGCTTGCACAAATTTAAAATGATTTAGCACACCTTTGCAAACGGTTAGGTACAATTGCCTTCAGTTAGCCCAATTACCAATTGAACATATATTGCTGGTCAAAACTGACTGTCGCTTCTCAGTCAAGTGGTTGTTCTCTGCAGAACATGTTGGCATAATGTCCTTGTGTACATCATCACCTGCACAATAGTTCACTCCACTGTCAAAATCGTACAGGCACATAATACCATGAAAAACATCATGGTATATACTGTAATAAGGATCTCTTTGATCATCGGCTTAATTTTCAGGTGCAACTAGAACTTGAGTAATTGTTAGGATTTCAATATTTTACCTATATTCTCTGTCTGACTCAACTCTAAATGAATAAAGATAGAAGCAGTTTGAGCCAGATATAATGTTTTCTATACAAATGATTAATAAATAACCTTTTCCTTCCTAGTGTGTAATCTTGAAATTAGAATGTGTGAGCGTCACAGTTCTGTTTCGTTGTTTTGGTTACATTGTTTTGAATGTCTGTACAAACAGAATATTGTTTTGATATAGCAAGATCACAATAATCTCTTCTCCAATTGTCAACACCATTGGCCCACATGCCATCAGCTGTGTCAAGGCCTTGGGAGTGGCTCCTTGTCACTTCCGTAGTCCAATACCAAGAGGATGGCCTACGCCTGCGCACTTTCGAGGAGGAAGAACCAAGATCTACTGTAATGAAATAGACAGGCGCCGGCTGTTTGATGCGTTCTGATGGGTCTCGTGTTCTGATGCGACTTGTTGGATGCCCATTGCTTTGCTGATTGATACCTTTCATTGCTTTCTAAATAAATACTTGATTGAACAAACGGAGTTCGGCTCATCTTCTCATATTTAGGATAAACCAACACGCCTGACAATTTGGTGACCCCGACGTGATCCTAAGAACATTTTTTGACAGACCTGATCCTGAGAAGGAATCTTTTGACCAGAAAGACCGCAGACCTCGAGGTCTAGGCTGCTCCGATCGATCCTCCGCATTCTCACAAGAGCTCTAAATCACAAGGTAGGCAGAAACCTGTTAAAGCAAATTCTGTATTAGTTAGATAGTCATTGTTATAGGTGTGAGAGTGCGGTGGAGAGATCGGTGGTAAGAGATAAATAAGTTCTGTGTTTTTTGAGATGCAATGAAATGAGATAAAGAAATGAAATGAGATAAAGACATGAAATGAAATGGGATAAAGAAATGAAATGAGATAAAGACATGAAATGAAATGGGATAAAGAAATGAAATGAGATAGAGACATAAAATGAAATGAGATAAAGAAATGAGAGGAAGGGGAAATGAGATAGAGAAACCAAGAGAAGGATTTGAGGTTTTTCAGCTTGGCGCAAAAGATTTCCAAATTTGACGATTCAAACAATTGTTTGCAAATACAACAAACTGCAAGCTGAGTTAGTCAGGGGGTTTTGGAGGAAGCGGTTTTGCCTGCACTGGCGAGTGAGGGACAAAACTGCCAAATACCCTGTTGTTGAATCGGGTCCTAATAGATAGAAGATTCAGTGACGACGATTGCAGTGGGATCTGGAGACGGAGTGGTGTTCCGACGGGGACAGGTGCTTAACGGGCCAGATACCCTGTTGAATCGATCCTGAAGCAATGATAATAAGGGTCTGCGAAAATATTGTGTAATGGGAAGTGCAGCGCTTTTATGACGAGACCAGACGCTTCACTGCAACCAGTCACAAAGCTTTGGAGCGGCCCTTGAATTCAGAATATAACGGCTGTGAAAATATTGTAGTTCTGACCGTGGCATCAGTTTCGACGGATCTGAAGCTTAACAACCCAGAGTGCAACTTTGAATCAAGTGCCTAACATTAGTTAACGGGACTCAGGTAATAATATGATAACTCTGCACCTAGCACCTGTGCTGACGAGGCAGGAGCTTGACTGACAGACTTTACCGTTATTCTGAGTCTAGCCTAAAATGGGATAAGACGCCAAGCTGCTATTAATATTATTGTGAGCTCACCTGAATTGTACTAGTTTTGTAAAATCTATGGTGATTCAGCACTGAGGCTGATCACCGTAGGAAGCTGTCTGCTGTTTTGTTTTTGTCTCCATGGAGCTGCTGTTGCTGCAGTAGCCACGGTAAAGCTTCCATATGTACATGGATATATGAAATGTCCGTTATGGCTTATGTGGTTTATTATTCATAACACAAAGACCTGAGAGGATTTATTCTGGCTTAGTTTTGTAAAAGTTATTGTGTTGTGTCTTTCACGTTTAGAAATCAGAGCTTATTTGAGATTTTCAGACAGTGACTGAAGATGTAAAAGCAGGGGAACACTGTAAATAAAAACCTGTTAAAATCGTTGCAATCACTATTAGCTCTGTGTAAAACGCATTGATCATAGAATTAGTTTTCAAGGATGTTTTTGTGACCTAGAGACGCATTTGTTGCTTGAATCAGGCCCAAATTATAAAGCACAGAGACATTAATATTCTGTTTGCACCAAAGGTGAACAGAAAAGTTTGTTTGTGTTTTGTTCCCTTCTCTCAGGAGAGGTGTCGTAGTTAAATATAAAGTTTTAGGAGGTCGATGTGGGAATATCACTAAGATTCCTATTTTTTGCTTCGTGTAAATGAACTAGTTTGAATTAAAGAGTTTATTCTCAGGGCATTTACTTATTATCAATCACTGGCTTAAAGAGCTTATTCTGAGGGGAAATTAACATACCTGATATCAGATTTAACTTTTTGCTTTTGTTATAAACAAAATAGCGACTAGAAATTCAAACTAAATCGGGAGAAAATAGGGGGAATAATCTTTCAATTTATTTTTAGGCTGCCTGGAATCACAAAAAATACTAAATCTAGGTTGAATTAAAAAGTATGTCTATGAAAACGAGAGAGAAGGAGACGAAAAAGAGTCAAGGTCACACTGCTGACTGAGACACAGAAAAAACTGACTGAGCGAAAACTGACTGACAGGAAAACAACTTTTTCCTAGAAAAAATAGGAAAATAGACTAGAGGCTATATGCCTGCCATCTGATGTATGTTGTATGTATGGACGGGAGGCGTAAACTTGTAAAGAACTTGCCAAAGAAAGTAAAAGAATGTTGACTGAAGGTTTGAGAGATTAACTGATGACGAGAAAGATAAAGCTATGGTTAGGAATAAGATTAAGATCCATTTATTCATCCCAAACACATGCACAGACATGCAGAGGCACACTCATGCAGGTAGGGAAATTTAATCTCTGCTTTTTACCCATCTGGTGCAGGACACACAGAGCAGTGAGTGACCATGTACGGCGCTCGGGGAGCAGATGTTGGGGGAGTAAGGTGCCTTGCTCAGGGGCACTAGACAGGGTAGGGAGACTCTTGGATTTTTGGACAGATCAATCCAGGTTCGTCTTTTGCTGTCTCTCCGTGGAGTCGAACCAGAGACGAACCAGAGACCTTCTCTGCCCATAGTCCAAGTTTCTGCCACTAGACCACCACCTCTCCCTAGAAAGATCTATAGGAGTGAGATGTTTCAATTCAGTAATATCTTGCTGTGAGATGAATAATAGAATGTAAAACTTGAGGGGTAAAGAAAGGAGGGGAAGAGATGTGGGTTAGAAAGATGTTGTACATGCACAACTGTAGGAATGGGAGGGAGATAAGAGAGTTTGGGAGTCGGAAAGCCATATGGGGAAGGCCAAACGCTTTGCAGCTTGCAACTGGCTTTGACCACATAAGGAGGCTTGGTTGTTTGTTTTTATGTTGGGTTGTTTGTTTTTTACTATTGCTTCATTCAGAAGTAATAAATTCCAAACTTAATTGTTAAAATAATACTTATTAAGGCACAAATTTGTGTTTTCAGATTTTTCAAATATATCCAATCCACTAGAGGAAAGGAGAAAAGGTTTAGAGCTGAAGTCATTCATGTGCTTGCGATGAACCAAATCAGTCATGAGGATGAGAAATTCAACCAAAACTTTCAACTTAATTCTGTGCTGCCTGAAATTATCAAAATACTAAAATTTAGACCTTTTGAATGAATACTTTTGCCATTTTGGCCTCTATACCAACTGGTTGCTGACAAAGGGTATTACACCTGGGGAAAACTAAAGATATTAAAGCTCAGGTTACAACTGGTTTGACATCATTGGATTTGCTTGTTTAATTGTATAATAAATTAGGTTTTATTTAGTATTTATTAAGTTTGTTTTGTTTTATTTTTGTCTTTGTTATTGTTTTTAATGTTAATTTTAATTAAATTTTAGTTTTAGTTTTAGTTTTAATTTGGATTTATATTTAGATTTAGATTTAGATTTTGAATTAGAATTTTGAGTCTGATTCTGATTTTAACTTTTCACAGACAGAGACACACACCCCAGATATACCGCCACGACCAACACCCACCAACCAAAATACACACACATTCATCGACATGTCACAGCGCTACAAAAACATTGAGTGGCTGAAGTAGAGGATCTGGTTTATTCTGAGTCTGTCCCTTCTGCTTGGAGTACTGATAAGCGTGCTGTTCTGGAGGTATTATTATTAACAGGCTAAAGAAAAATAAATAATAACCTGTCAAAAACAGTGCGTTTTATCCCAAAAGATGGCCGCCGCCCCTGTCCAGACCCCCACCACCCTGCTGCAGCTTCTCTCTCAGCTGGAAGACGCAGCCTGGACGGACGAACGTCAAATCCAGACTCTACGAGAGATAAGTATCGACCTTCAGTAACGTGCTGATATTGCCCTTGAACAGTTGCACCAGTGCAGAGCTTCTTTCGCAGAGAACGAGGAGAGTAGAGACCAACTGAGACGGGATGTGATGAACAGCAAACGCCAGCCCAACCAAACTCAGGACGCAGCAGAAAGCCACAGGAGAGAGAGCATGGAGCTGCAACGCAACCTCAGTGAGGTCAGCAAAGAGCGGGACACTCTCAGCCAATCAAACACCCAACTGAGAGAAAGTTTGAGAAATTGCAGAGACAGAAAGACTCAGTATGAAGCGACAGTGTGAGGAGGAGGTGGCTGAGCTAAGCAACAACCTCAGAGAAGTGGAAAATCATGACTGGAAGTTCGGAGAGAACTCCAAGAGCTGCAGACTCGTCGGTCAGGGGAAGAGCCCCTTAATCAGATGGCTGCCGTGTCAGGATTACATTTGGAAATTGCAGGCGCAGTAGTGCAGGCTAGGAACATCGAAAGAGACAATCAAACCATAGGTTACAACGATAATCTATGCCATCGGTGCGGCCAATCTGACCATTGGATCCGAGATTGCCCTAATATGGGACAAAGACGATCAACACCTAACCCTAACCTTAACCCCTACAGAGGGCAAGGCTGTTGCCGGGGAACACGGCAACAGCTATGACCAATGAAGTTGCCCAGTGTCCACAGAAGGTCACCTTCGAATCAAAACCCATCAACATGGCCCACATAAGTCTGAGGCCCTCTCCCAAGAAGAGATCAAACTCAGAGAAGATCTCCAATCCAAACTAGCCCAGATATTTCTCAAACAGGCCCCTGGACCCACACATATCAGTAGGAAACGGACTCAGAAGAACATAGAAATACTCTGGTGGCATCAACACATGACAACTCTGGCAGAGAACTTAGTACACAAATATGATACATGCAATTCACACAACACTTAAAAGACCATACAAATGCCCATGGACCGTTTCCCTGTTTCTGATGCGCCATTCAAAGCGCTGACCACCAAGTACAGGGCAATTTAGAATAGGAGTTTGATTCACCCTCAATGTAACTATTGTAAGACTCTTGAGACCTAAAATAAATATGTTTCGCCACTTAAAGAGGAATAAATCTGAATCCAACTCAAGGATCAGAGGTCTAAAACACTTTAACTCATAACGTGTTTCATCTTAAATGAAAAGCACAAACCATAATACAAGCACTTTGTTTACACTTTATTGAATGCCATATCTATAATTATATTGTAATTTTGTTGCAACACTTTAAACTCTTAATTTCAGGGAAGAAGGTTTTTAGTTTTTGGTTTCACCAATTATCTTAACATCCAATGCTCTTAATTTGAAAGGTGTTGTTAAGCTCTACTTAAGTTTTTATTATTTTATCATGAAATAAAAGTGTGTCAGAGTGAGTTTTATTTAATCTGTTTCAGCTGTCGACTCTGAAACGGTTTGTTGAATCTCATTTCTAACACATTTTTCCTGTGTATGTGATTCCTGTGTTACCACAGGGCAATTTGAAGTCAAAGCTTCTGAATTATCATGTATAGAAGCAGTCAGATGATTTTTGGAGAATGGTTTGAACACAAATACTCAAACGCTGTCATATCTGCTGCTTATTGAAATTTAGCTTGTTGATCATTTAATATTTCATAAAATGCCAAAGATTTTTGTCACTCTCCCTCCACTTTTTGAATCTTTATTTTTTAATGTCCACTTATTAGGCTACTACTCCTCAAAATCTTAAAGAAATTGTTGACCTCAAAAGAAGGGTCTACTTGTATGTCTTGTTTTGATTGCTTGTTTATTTTCCTTTGCAAATATAAGTTTATATAATCAACTTTAAACTCAGTTACGCACTGCAGCATATTAATCACTTTTCTGTTTGTTTCCTTTCAATCTATGGGATCTGGGCTCCATGTCTCCACAACCCACTCCCATCCGGTGACAGCTGCACCTCTTGCAACCTGACAAACGGAAAGTATTAATTCCACAAAAGGATCTCAACAAGGCTAAAATCCAAGATCATTGACTCTTAAACTGATGTCCGAACAGCACTGGATGGGATGGTGGTTAGGGGTACATGGATGACCCCAGTAAGTTGTTCACACAATGAAAATGGTGTGAAAAGAGGGATTGTTAGGAATTTAAATTCTATATGGTATTTGGGTCTGACTGAAACTTTTTGCAACTAAAGGGGGGGGGGGGGGGAAGCATGATCAGTTTGAACCATATATAAGGCCTTTATTCAAATGATTTATAAATAACCCTTGCTGCATATTGTTAATAATGAATCTTATAATTGTTAAACCATTATTCCCTTAGAGTCATTCACAAATATATTTCAAGCAGCTGTCTGATAAAGTTCTGGAGGACGGACAGAGTGACTTTGTTGACATTGTTTTGTCTCGTTGTTTTGGTTTCGAGGACCCTAATGTTTACATCAACAGGACATTGTTTGAATATAGCAGGAACATCATATTCCTTTCTCCAATGGCCCACATGGCATCAGCTGTGTCAAGGCCTTTCATGAAGAGAACATTTTGCTTAGCAACTATCAGAGTAGTAGTAGCGTCACAGAGAGCGGCTACTTGTCACTTCCTGGATTTCTCTGCCAAGAGGCGTGGACATGCCTGTGCACCAACAAGGGAGAACCAAATTGATTTGCGGTGACTCCCCTTCAATCTTTCATAACCAATCATATTAAATCTACTGTTATAACTATATCAAACCCCTTTTGTTCGGGGCCATTATTAACTACCTATTGCTAACTTAATTAGCCTAGGCTGTGATAATTGTCCATAGCTATGTTGTTAAACTTTTATTGCATCTCAATAAATATTTAAATTGGACCAGTCCGGCTCTTCTCTTATTTAGGATAAACCAACACGCCTGGTGAACTGTTATATATATATACACATATGTGTGTGTATTTATACTGTAGTAATACCAGGCAGCCAACAGATGGAGCTGCTCTCCAGATATGTCAACTGGAACAACGTCCACTACCAGTTGAACTCTCCTACATGTCCTGTCAGATGCTTTGTTTTCCAGTAGCTCAGCTTCTCCTGTTTTATTGCAGATTCTGATCTGTTCTGAGTTTTGAAAAGGAGTTCTGTAGCTGCATCAACTTGATCAGTTGAACACTAAGTTAAATATCAGAGTGTAATTAAAAAGGACCAGGGACAGAGCTGTTTGATTAGGTGCTGCACCTCACCAGTTTGTTGCTTTGAACGGATGTTGAGACGTAGGTGAAAATGAGTCACCCCCTGTAACAGCATCACTATAAAATGAACAACAATCTGACCACAAATTAAGGAAGTGAAGTTGACATTACTCATTCCATCTTTCAGTCAAGCACGTGGGGAGAGTGGTGAGACAAGAAAAAAGAAATGTTGGCCAAGTTAAATAAATTCATCAGGTTACTTACATTATCTGACTTGTATTTTAATTCAAATAGGTTAACAAACAGACATTAACATGAATACACAGACACACAGACACTCACAGACATATCCACACGCACACATAAATATATACACACAGACACACAGCCATTAAGTGCATATCTAAATTCACATATCTTCATTTGCTGCTATGAAGAACACACGAGTGGTCCTCTACGTGCACACCACAGCGTGCGTTAGACACTGACGTTCCCTCGTACCTCAGAAGTTTGGTAACGGCCTTACACTGAAGCCTTCTGGACCCTGACTGACTGACCTATTGACCTACTCACTGGTTAATGGACACACTATTGCAATACACTCTCAAATAAAACACAGCACTTGATTGGTTGTGCAATGAGAAGTTACCAGAGAGAAACTTTGAACTATACCTGTGTCCACTGTTCTTCAACAAAGTCCCTTACCATATTGTTCATGGTAACGCTCCTCACGTATCACTGTGTTGTTCTGAGCGAGTAAGTGGGGCCCCCAGGGCCTCTGTGAGTGTGTGCTGTCTGGGATTGCAGCGCCTGCACTTTGAAAGACAGCGTGTTATTATGAAAGTCTATCAGAGTGATGTTGGCGACTTTTCACCGGCTGAAATCTCCCTGTACTCTATTAAACAGGTCGTGACGTTGAAGCTAATTGGACTATACTATTCAGAGGCGGCAGGCAGGACCACGTTTCTATAGCATGTGTCTAATTTAATCAATTAAAAATAATGACGATTATAATAAACACGTGCCAAATTTATCACAATCATCTTTTTCCCTTCTTTTCTTTGGCAGGGCGGTTCCCCAGTGGCCAGCTACACCTGTATATGTTCCACGCACAAAGGAGCCGATACCGGTTCTGCTGATGGGTTGATGCTCTTCTACGGCACACAACAAACCTTCTTGCTCCTGCACGTTTGGATGTTCTATCCTGGAGGAGCTAGATTATATCTGCTACCTGAAAGGACTTCAGGCACCGCCTCATGCTACAGGTAGTGACACGGACACTAGCAGAGCACGAAACTTCAGAAGATTCAGTCGGAAAGGATGAGGAGAGAGCAAATGTCAAGGGCCGGCAAGTATAAAACTGTTCCCTTTCTGTTGTGGTCTTGCTTTTACTTCTTTTTATTGCATTTGTTGTCACTTTCATTTGCACCAAAACCAGTGAAATGAATCGTCCCTTATCATTTAGAGCTGTGCATTTATCAGGTTGCTTTGGTTTAGATTGTTTTTAATGATACTTATGTGATACTAACATAAATCCTAATAAGTTTCGGGGACATCTTACATTTCTTAACACCCCAAATGTTCCAGTTGAGCTGAACAGTTCAGCCTCTGTCGGCAGCAGAATAATGGACTCATGAACATGGAGACACTCCCCCGTGCTGTTACACTGGCGCTCCACATTCAGCCAATGAGAGAGAAGGAACGGCACACAATGATTTACATGTGATATGTTCAAATACAGCCTGGCCACCAACGTCTGAATTCATTTGAACGAAAAAATCTCGTGACAATGCCTGACGTAGCGAAGCCAGCGCCCAAGAAGGGCTCCAAGAAAGCGGTGGCGAAGGCCCCCGGTAAGGGCGGAAAGAAGAGGAGAAAGTCCAGGAAGGAGAGCTACGCCATCTACGTGTACAAGGTGCTGAAGCAGGTCCACCCCGACACTGGGATCTCCTCCAAGGCCATGGGCATCATGAACTCCTTCGTGAGCGACATCTTCGAGCGCATCGCCGGTGAGGCCTCTCGTCTGGCTCATTACAACAAGCGCTCCACCATCACCTCCAGGGAGATACAGACCGCCGTTCGCCTGCTGCTGCCCGGGGAGCTGGCTAAACACGCCGTGTCTGAGGGCACCAAGGCCGTGACCAAGTACACCAGTTCCAAGTAAACCACTCTGCGGAGACATCAAACCAACGGCTCTTTTAAGAGCCACACACTTTCTCTATGGAGACAAACTGTCCTGACTTTAATGACATGTTCATCAATATTTAAACAGCCACTTTTAACTAATAATGGAGCATGGTTTAATCAAATTGAAAAGGATTATCATGATGAATACATTGTTAACATCCTGCATAGTCACTCCAATTTAAAAATATAAATTTTTATATCTAATATTGGTTTCTATCAGTGATCCGCGATATTTATGAGGAGGTGTTCTACCCCCTGGTGGTTAGAATGGTATGTATATATATATCAGGCTATCTTCCATAGCTAGGTGTAAATCATTTTGGGTGGTGGAATGCAAAATGGTCAGAGGAATAAATTCTTCAAAGTTGTTTACAGTATTATTAAGCTTGACAAATATACCTTGTTTGTTTACTACTCTGAGAATAGATAATATACAGAATATGTTAATATGCTAATCTTTCAGTAAGCATCATTGGATACTGAACAGTTTGAAAAGCACCTCATGTATGTGTGAAAGTGTTGTTGATTTCAAACTGTCATTCTGCTGGATTCTGTTTTACTAAATTCATCTGGTCTCTAATGCAGATATGGACCTTAGGAAAAATGGTCATGGTTTTGTGGTTGCATCCTTAACCTGCTTTTTTCATCCCCCGCCACCTGTAGCTGTCCGTCCACAACGATGAGTTATCGCAGTGAGCATGGGAATTACAAAAATAAAGTATTTTTGAATGGTTTAAATTACCTGTTTACATGCTACGATTTACCCACAGCAAACTATACAAACACTCTCACATACTGCACACTTGTGTGGATTCTGAATACACAGTATGTCTGTTGACACTAAGGCCTATATTAGTAATATGAATGTCTTATTGCCTATTCAAGTCGGAGAAGACTAAGAGTAACGTATGGACAGGTTGACAGGGATCTCTCACTCACGAGACAAATAGTTTTCAAAAACATTTGTCATGTTTTAATTATTATTTTACTTACATAAACAGATATCCTATTGTTAATGTGAATAACCAAAGATGGTATTTTCTAAATCAGACAGCAGAGACATTGCAAATTCCAGCAAGGCTATACATACTCATCCATACAAATAAATGATACAACCTGTTGAATTTTTGTATTAAACGAGAGAAATGTGCCTCAATATTAATTTGACCATTCCTTCAACACTCAAGATTTTTATTATCAAATGCAAAACAATAACATTAAGCAGTCACTGGCTATCTTCTAGCAATGGTCAGTAATTACAACCCCCCCCCCCAAAAAAAATGTTAGAAAAAATAATAACATAGAATATCTAAATTTAAAATAGATAATATATATATATAGCTGAAGAGAAAATCAAACAAGAAGTGAATATTAAGTCAAATTGACTATTTCAACATGGATATGAAATGAACTTCTAATTATAGAAGGACTCTCCAGCATCCACAGCATTTATTTCATTGCATCTCTAACGATGGTTCCATTTAACTGGTGAAGTGAAAGCAGCGATATTAATTAATATTAGATTAAAAGCAGGCCAGGTCTTACTTTGCATAATTTCCTACGTGTATTCTTTGCAGAGCTAATAATGTAACAAATATGTGTCACTGTGAACTATTTTATGTAGTATTATGAAATACTAACAACTGTTTGCTGTTAGTTAATGTTATAAAACTATACTGCAGTTAAATGTTTAAACTTGTGCAAATGCTCCTTGTGCTGTACTGTAGTTACTTTACAGAAAGTAGTTTATTTAATGCTTTAATGGTATTGATATTTACTTTAATCTCTGCAGTCAATTCTTTAGTGTATTATATGTATTAACGGTCTATAACGAGCAGGGCAACAAAGGAGTTTTGTCTTGAGTGCAGTGAAGTGGCTCTTAAAAGAGCCGTTGTTATGGTCAGTGGAGCAGCAGCAGTTTAAGCTCTCTCTCCGCGGATGCGGCGGGCCAGCTGGATGTCCTTGGGCATGATGGTAACCCTCTTGGCGTGGATGGCGCACAGGTTGGTGTCCTCAAACAGGCCGACCAGGTAGGCCTCGCTGGCCTCCTGCAGAGCCATGACAGCGGAGCTCTGGAAGCGCAGGTCGGTCTTGAAGTCCTGAGCGATTTCTCTCACCAGGCGCTGGAAGGGCAGCTTGCGGATCAGCAGCTCCGTCGATTTCTGGTAGCGACGGATCTCTCTCAGAGCCACGGTACCGGGCCTGTAACGGTGAGGCTTCTTCACGCCGCCGGTGGCCGGGGCGCTCTTACGCGCAGCCTTGGTGGCCAGCTGCTTCCTGGGGGCTTTGCCTCCGGTGGATTTACGGGCGGTCTGCTTGGTTCTTGCCATTTTGTTGCTTTTCTCTGCGATCGGGAGAAAGAGTGAAGCTGTAGAGAAACACTCTGCTTTTAAACCGCGAAGCCAGCCCTGAATTGGTGACGCTGCTTCAGATCGGGGATAGGCTCCTCCTCGGGTACTGTCTGCTTGTTCGACAAAAGGGTCGACCATCCCCGCTGCTCAGCTGGAGGCTTCTATGCTGGTTGGTCTGGCATGAACCTTCCCGCGCGATCCGCGTGTATATAGGGGAGTGATCATGCTTTGCACCGCAGTTTCTTTTGACGTGTGTTAGGAAACAATCTACATCCATAATGTCAGGCAGAGGCAAAACCGGCGGAAAGGCCAGAGCGAAGGCAAAGACTCGCTCTTCCCGCGCTGGGCTCCAGTTCCCCGTCGGTCGTGTTCACAGACTGCTGCGTAAAGGCAACTACGCACATCGCGTTGGTGCCGGCGCCCCCGTCTACCTGGCGGCTGTGCTGGAGTACCTCACCGCTGAGATCCTGGAGCTGGCTGGAAACGCCGCCCGCGACAACAAGAAGAGCCGTATCATCCCCCGCCACCTGCAGCTGGCCGTCCGCAACGACGAGGAGCTCAACAAACTCCTGGGCGGAGTGACCATCGCTCAGGGCGGCGTGCTGCCCAACATCCAGGCTGTTCTTCTGCCCAAGAAGACCGAGAAGGCCCCCAAGTCCAAGTAAAGCAAAGCTGCTGGAAACCAACGACACAAAGGCTCTTTTAAGAGCCACACACTCACCTCTGAAGAACAAAACTCCTCATATCACCCATCAATTTAAAGCACACGCACAAGTCATTTTTAGATTATATTAGATTCAACTTTAATCTCATTGCACAGTAGAAGTGCTTATATATAACCAGAAGTGCAATAAAGGCAGTACAAGTGCAGAGTAATGTGCAAATTTAAAAAAACGGAAAATGTGAAGTAAAATTTGTAAATACATAAGATATGTACAGTAATAAATATATATGGAATAGAGCAGTATTAAGAGGTATTTTATTATATAAGAACGATGAATATACTATGAGCAAGATCAATATATATGAATATGAATACACTATTGGTGGGATTATACAGTAGTAAACAAAAAAAATAAGTAGCAGTCTAGTGCAAATATTTAATGGTTGGAGGACGGTGGGCGGCAGTCCAAGCCAGGGTGGAGGAGGGAAGTATAGTCACTGGAGGAGCTGTGTGTGGTGCGGGGCAGCTGCTTTTACTGTGGTGCAGAGTTTAGCAGGGTGACAGCCACAGGGATGAAGCTGTTCCTGGACCTGCTGGTCCGGGAACGGAGGACCCTGTAGCGTCTCCCAGAAGGGAGGTGGGCAAACAGTCTGTGGCTGGGTTGTGAGCTGCCCTTGACAATGCTGCGAGCCCTCGCAGACATCTCTTGCTCTGGACAGCCTCAATGGTGGAGAGTGAGGAACCAGTGATGTGTTGGGCAGTTTTCACCACCCTCTGCAGGCCACTAGCATTCAATATGTATTCATTGGTATGGTTCATTCTGTGTCAGATGTTTGTGTCACCTGGTGAGGAAACCATCACTCATATGGAAGTTTAAATATAAAAGATACACACTTCAAATTTCAGTACGTCTAAGGTTCATGGATCCATGGCATACATCTCTCATGATGGACGGTACGAATGCAAAAACAACACATACTATCTTCCCAATGAAATAGAAACTAGTGTGGGTAGAACAGATTTAATGCAATTTGAACGCTCTTTACATTTGTCATTCTGCAAATATAGGGTGAGAAGTAAAGAGAGCTATTGGTTAAACATCTTACAAACTCTCATAAGATAGTAATGTAGTCATAAACAATCACTCTGGTACCTTTGCTTAATCTGTAAAATCTGCTTTTAAAAGTTAGGTGCTGTGTGTCCGGTCACATGTGGGATTATAGACGTGTTTCACATGAGACAGGTTTTCATGCAAAACATTGACCAGGTCCTCTGTTGTATTAAAGTGCCCCAGTACACATAACAGTTATCCAGCATTCAGAACACCAGGACCATTGAAGTGGAGCAGCTAAATGGAACTCAGCCATCATTATTATTATTGTATACATTTTCTCCTGTGATTCTTCTGGTGTGACAGTGCATGGAGCTCTGTCACCATCTGAATGGTTTGGATTCCTCAATAAACGTGTTGAGCACTGAAGTTTACTCTTTTTCCCCAGAGGAGAAGGACTCTGGATCAGTTTAACCAAGACCTCCACTTGTTTGCTGAGCTTTCGACGACTTCTCAGAGTCTTCTTCAGTGAACTCAAATAGCTGTGGCCTCATCAGGTGAGCGAAGGTTGTAATGTTGGTCTTGAGATAGTATATTTTAATTGTAAGCTGAAACATTTACTTGGTGTTTAAATCACAAAGCTGAGCAAAACATCACCTGGAAAAACTCTCTACTCCCTGTTAGTAAATGTAACTTTGTGACTTTCCCTCTGTTGGTGTTGCAGTGTCTGATGACAGTTCACCAACACTTTAGTTTAATGACAGACACTGATCAAGTTGATGCAGCTACAGAGCTCATTTCTATGACTCAAACAAGTAGCTGCAATAAAGCAGGAGAAGCTGAGCTACTGGAAAACAAAGCTTCGGAACAGAACATGGAAGAGAGTTCTTCTGGTAGTGGACTTTACTCAGGTTCACATCATTTGGAGAGCAGCTTCATCTGTTGGCTGCCTGAGGTTACTACAGCACAGTATGGTTACATGATGTGAGGCTGGAATTGTCATTTTTCTAAGCAGCTGTCACTTTTCTATTTAGCAAGGAAAGACACGAGGTAAAACGATAAATATAACAACTAAGGCAGACTCTTTAAAAAGTATGGTATATAAAGTAATGGCGATATCGCTGAACATCCCTAGGCAACGTCTATGTCGCCAGGATCTGAAACAGACATGGAATTAATGGAAAAAGTAACACCAATAAGGAAAAGACAGAACACAGAGAGGCAAATGAGGATGAATAAGAAAAGTAAGAGTAAGAATAAAGATTGAAAACAAGAATACTAATAATGCTAATACTAATTTCATTAAATACCAGGGGGCTGAAAAACAAAATACATCAGATATATAGGATGGGTAATTATGACATATGTTAACAAGGAACACAGTGATTTGAAATCCAAATGAGAGAAGTGCAGAACGAATAGATGGGAGATGTGTATACAAACAATGGCGATGGGAACATGAGGGGAGCTGCTATATTAAGAAAAGGAGGAGTGAGAGTGATTGTGAAATATTTGTTTTATTATTGTTATTATTGATAATTATATGTAATATATATA
This sequence comes from Platichthys flesus, assembly GCF_949316205.1. Taxonomy (NCBI): domain Eukaryota; kingdom Metazoa; phylum Chordata; class Actinopteri; order Pleuronectiformes; family Pleuronectidae; genus Platichthys; species Platichthys flesus. The sequence goes on from NC_084966.1 coordinate 13,814,426, forward strand.
TTACCTAACACTGTTCAAATCAATTCAAAGATCATATCCTTAGATAATTTGATCCTATGATGCTGTCATGTCACATAGATAATTGGCTCCTTTGATACCATAGGCTATTTGATTATTTGACTTACTTATAAAGGAGCAACAGGTACAATTGACTAAATATGAAAGAACAGCACGTAAGATTGACTTACATATAAAAGAGATGAAATAACCTATTACCATCAGGGTAATTATAAGAAATATGTGTTTATTATTGTTATTGTTATTATTTATATAATATATATATATATATATATATATATATATATAGGAATTTATGTCGATATTTAGTGCTTTTTTCTAATACTAGACCCAGATAAGTGGGTCTAGTATCTAGTATCAACAATAATATATTTAAATATATATATATTATCATTGAGTACTAGTTTATGTCAAAGAACTAGTTGAACAAATGACCAATTTATTGAAAAAATCAACCAAACAATCACAATATAAAACAGTATAACATAATACAAACACAATAAATGATGTATTCTCATAAAATAACTGTCCTTTCAATGTGTGTGTATATATTCAGTTCCCAGTGTAGTGTGTGCTTGAAGATTCACTGGTTCCGTTCTGGTCCGGGTCTTTATGTCTCTAAACTCAGTACTACCTGTCTACCTGACGGGCAGTACTGGGGTCTGATGTCTTCTGGATAAACGATCAGGTTCAATCTGGATCATACAGTTGGCCACACTGCATCCACGGTCTGGGTTCTGCTCGCCATCTCAGCATTCAGAATTACAGGATTGAGATTCTTCTGGTGTTCATAAAAAAACAAAAAATCTACACAAAGTGCAGAATAATCAGTGTCTGTTTCCTAATTATATTTCTAATGTTTAAAAAGTATGGTATATGAAGTAATGACGATATTGCTGAACATCATGTTACATGATGCATGTGTGTAGGTAGGAGTAGGCTACTCCTTCACAGAGTTTAAAGCCATGTTTTATAATATTTGATGTTTTGATATTTACTAACTTCTTAATCTGAACATTGTAAGATGACATCTAATATTGCTCAATCTATCTAGACTCCCTGTAGTTAAGAACTCTGTCTCTACATATTTATGGACAGTGGTGATGAATGATGAGGAAACAGCTCTTTGTGGAAAGACGTGTGTGGCTCTTAAAAGAGCCTTTTACCAGGATGGACATGTTTCACAGTGAGGACAGATCACTTCTTCTTGGCTGCTGTCTTCTTCGCTTTGGGTTTGGCGACCTTCTTCGCGGGGGACTTCTTGGCAGCAGGCGCCTTTTTCACCACCTTCTTGGGGCTCTTCGTCACCTTCTTGGGAGTCTTCGCCACTTTCTTGGGGCTCTTCGCCATTTTCTTGGGGCTCTTGGTGGGCTTCTTGGCCGCTGCTGGTTTAGCCACCTTCTTCGGGGACTTTTTAGCGGCTGCTGGCTTCATGGCTCCCGCCGACTTGGGCTTTTTAGCCACTGCGGGTTTCTTGGCGGCGGGCTTCTTGGCTTTGGGAGCGGCCTTCTTCACTGCCTCTTTCTTGCTCATCTTGAACGAGCCGGTGGCCCCGGTTCCCTTGGTCTGGACCAGGGTCCCGCTGACAACCAGCTTCTTGATGGTGGTGTTGACGCGGGAATTGTTCTTCTCCACATCGTAGCCTCCGGCAGCCAGAGCCTTCTTGAGGGCGGACACGGACGCGCCACTGCGCTCCTTGGACGCGGACACGGCCTTCACGATGAGCTCACTGACGCTGGGGCCGGCGGTCTTCGGTTTCACGACCTTCTTCTTGGCCGCTTTAACCTTGGCGGCGGCTGGTGCTGGAGCTGGAGCGGCTTCTGCCATCTTTCGCTTTGCGTTTAGATCAACGACGAACTAACGGAGTGAGTTACAGGACTGATGAAGAGTCCTGATCGGGAGGCGGTACTTGAACACACCATGAGAACCGTGGAGACTCAATCGAGCCGTGGCTCCCGTGTACAGTGTGAACGCACAGACACTTGTGTTTTCTCTTCACTGATAAACGAGTAAAAACTCAGTGGGTGAGCGGTGCTTGAGGCTGACAGTGAGGAAGCAGGTAGCGGACTTATTTGTCTTCATGTTGAAGTCATGAAGAGCTCTGATGCTCTCTGCATTTGGTCGGTGGAGCCTCCGAACACGCCCCGTTCACCGCGGTGAGCAGCGCTGCTCAGCGGCTTTTCCCACTAGTTTCTCTCCTAAAATGAGTTCAAAAGCACCACAGCTCCACCAAAACCCGTTTCCTAGCTGCTCCACATGTTTGTTCAGAGACACCGAGTGAAAACAAGCACCTGTTGAGGATCTCTTAGTAATAAAGTCAAGTAATTGTGCAGGCAGCAAACACACCGCTGATGGCCGAGGCTCCTGGTGAAGTTGAGCCAGACTTCCTATCAGAGCCGTGAATTTTTCATCCTGATGAAGCTTGAGAGTCATTATAGAAGTAGGGCTACATTTCATATCCATGTTGAATTTGTCAATATTCACCTCAAGCAAGGATTAAATTAATATTGGGGCACATTTCTCTCATTTAACACCAAAAGTAAACAGGTTACATCATTTAATTTCCAGAAAATGTTTAAGCTGTAAATTAGTTTGAGAATTTCTCTACTCAGTAAATACAAACTTTTTCTCACCATAGTAACACTGGGATATATGTTTTTGTATATTATGATCATTATTATTTGTGTAAAATAATCATTTAAACATGACAAACGTTTCTGAAAAACGATTTGACCCGTGTGTGAGAACTCTCTGTTAACCTGTCAATATGTTACCTACTGGTCTAAAGATCAAGTCTTCTCAGACTTTTATAGCCAATAACACATTCATATTACAATTTAAGGCCTTAGTGTCAACAAACTCTGTGTTTATCCAGAATGTACACACGTGTGCAGTATGTGAAAGTGTTTGTGTACATTGTAGAATGTAAACATGTCATTTTAACCACTCAAACAGACTTTAATTACATATTACTTTATATAAAAACACTATTACACATAATGCTTTAAATGCTAACAATGATTTAAAAAAAAAAAAAAAAAAACCTTCACTCAACCCCATCCAAGCCCATGGCATAACCAAAATAACAGTGTTGTTGTTGATCTCATCGTTTTTAAATCATGAATCAAAGGTACGATAGCAAAGACAAATTTGAGAGATGGTCACTTTGCCCAGAAGTTTGTTGAGCTTGTTAAGACTGAAATCTTTACTATGCATGTGTGCGTGTCTGTGGAGATGGCTCTGAAAGTCAACTTTAAACAAAAGCAGTTTGTTAGACGGGGGTGGGGGTAGGGGCAGTTTGGGAAGAATATGTGGGAAATATGTAGCCCTCACACGGTGACTTTTAGTAACCTTTGCTGCTTAGTGTTAATGTGGAAGCTGGTTCAAATGTGTGTGCGTCACATCGCTGTTCAAACTTGCAGCTGTCTAATAAGGCCTACTGTGAGAACTTTGAATCTGTGACATTCATTACGCTGTACTTTTACTTGTTCTCATACTTAACTTTTTATATTAAAGCATACCTCCCTTAGCTTCCACACAGAGTTCATGCAGCTGGCCCAGCTTCAGGAGGGCAGATAGGCAAGGCGTTGTTTTGTCTGGAGATGGTGCATGCTTACTGACCGACTCACAAGGCGTCATATTAGTAAATACTTGTTGAAATTAGACCAGACCGGCTCTTCTCATATTCGGGATAAACCAACATGTTGACAAGCTCCCCGTCGCTGTGGACGGCTACAGGTTACGGGGGATGAAAATACAATGTTAAGGATGCCCCCACAAAACCATGACCATTTTATTCAATGTCCATATCTGCAAACAAAACCAGATGAATATAGTAAAACAGAATCCAGCAGAATGTCAGATTGTAATCAACAACACTTTCAAGCATACATGAGGTGCTTTTAAAACTGGTCAGTATCCAATGATGCAAAATGAAAGGTGAACATAGTCACACTGTCAGCCCGGACTTATAATAAATGTCCATAACACTTTCAAAAACAGTTCCACACAAGCATCAAGTGCTTACACTGCTGGACACTGCACTAACACGTTTGGTTGGGGGTTGTGTTTTAGATTAAAAGCTATTTAAGTAGTTAACAAACACACAAACCATACTTGGTTACATACTTGGTCACTTAGGTTACAATTTTTATTCCAATAATGTTATGGAGGGTTTTAATAGCTGGGGTCCAAAGGACTCAAAGGATAAACTATTTCAATGTGAGACTAACAGGAGGGCTAAGTGAGACATTGTGAGCTGAGTCTTTGTGTGACCATTGTTTTTCATTCAAGGCTGCTCAATATTCATACTTTGACTAAGTACTTCCACAATCAGTCCTAATGATACTCTTATTTCTAACCAAGCCTTTTTCACCGGCACTATTCCTACTGGATGGAAACGTGCTACAGTCCTACTGCTACACAAAACTGAGAAAGTGTCAGACTTTAATATCTGCCGTCCTACATCCACACCTGTGGAGGCGCTAGCGCACCATAGACGTATTTATCAGCGGCCATGAGAATCCACAGAGGAGGAAGACGGCTGCCTCTGTCTTCTAATAGGTCCTCATTCTGGCTATGACTAGCTGTGTTTTCGCGTAGCAGTGCATTGACTAGATCTCATCTTACTGAAGAAAGATGTCTGGACGAGGAAAGGGAGGAAAGGGGCTCGGTAAAGGAGGCGCAAAGCGTCACCGCAAAGTTCTCCGTGATAACATCCAGGGCATTACCAAGCCCGCCATCCGCCGCCTGGCTCGCCGTGGCGGAGTGAAGCGTATCTCCGGTCTGATCTACGAGGAGACCCGCGGCGTGTTGAAGGTTTTCCTGGAGAACGTGATCCGCGATGCTGTCACCTACACCGAGCACGCCAAGAGGAAGACCGTCACCGCCATGGACGTGGTGTATGCTCTGAAGAGACAGGGCCGCACTCTCTACGGCTTCGGCGGATAAACTCACTTTCCAACAGCTCAACAACACAACGGCTCTTTTAAGAGCCACACACCGAGTCAATGAGAGCTCACATCCTCTGCTCAACAATAAGTCGTTCAAAACATCACATAACAATTACTAATCGTAGTTTCCTCTTTAATTTCTAAACGTAGAAGTGACCATAAAAAACAGTTTATATTGAACTGTTATCGCTTTATACACATGTATGTGTGTATATATACTGTAGTAACACCAGGCAGCCAACAGATAGAACTGCTCTCCAGATATGTGAACTGGAACAACGTCCACTACCAGTTGAACTCTCCTACATGTCCTGTCAGAAGCTTTGTTTTCCAGTAGCTCAGCTTCTCCTGTTTTATTGCAGATTCTGATCTGTTCTGAGTTTTGAAAATGAGCTCTGTAGCTGCATCAACTTGATCAGTTGAACACTAAGTTAAATATCAGAGTGTAATTAAAAAGGACCAGGGACAGAGCTGTTTGATTAGGTGCTGCACCTCACCAGTTTGTTGCTTTGAACGGATGTTGAGGCGTAGGTGAAAATGAGTCACCCCCTGTAACAGCATAACTATAAAATAAACAACAATCTGACCACAATTTAAGGAAGTGAAGTGGACATTACTCATTCTATCTTTCAGTCAAGCACGTGGGGAGAGTGGTGAGACAAGAAAAAAGAAATGTTGGCCAAGTTAAATAAATTCATCATGTTACTTACATTATCTGACTTGTATTTTAATTCAAATAGATTAACAAACAGACATTAACATGAATACACAGACACTCACACACATATCCACCCTCACACATAAATATATACACACAGACACACAGCCATAAAGTGAAAATCTAAATTCACATATCTACATTTGCTGCTATGAAGAACACACGAGTGGTCCTCTACGTGCACACCACAGCGTGCGAAAGACACTGACGTTCCCTCGTACCTCGGGAGTTTGGTAACGGCCTTACACTGAAGCCTTATGGACCCTGACTGACTGACTATTGACTTACTCACTGGCTGCCGGAGGCTACGATGTGGAGAAGAACAATTCCTGCGTCAACAGTTCTTAACTACAGGGAGTCTAGATAGATTGAGCAATATTAGATGTCATCTTACAATGTTCAGATTAAGAAGTTAGTTAATATCAAAACATCAAATATTATAAAACATAGCTTTAAACTCTGTGAAGGGGTAGCCTACTTTTACCTACACACATGCATCATGTAACATGATGTTCAGCAATATCGTCATTACTTCAAATACCATACTTTTTAAAGAGTGTGCCTTTGTTGTTATATTTATCGTATTGCCTTGTGTCTTTCCTTGCTCAATAGAAAAGTGACAGTTGCTTAGAAAAATGACAATTCCGGCCTCACATCATGTAACCATACTGTGTTGTAGTAACCTCAGGCAGCCAACAGACGGAGCTGCTCTCCAAATGATGTGAACCGGAGTAAAGTCCACTACCAGAAGAACTCTCCTCCATGTTCTGTCAGAAGCTTTGTTTTCCAGTAGCTCAGCTTCTCCTGCTTTATTGCAGCTACTTGTTTGAGTCATAGAAATGAGCTCTGTAGCTGCATCAACTTGATCAGTGGCTGTCATTAAACTAAAGTATTGATGAACTGTCATCAGACACTGCAACACCAACAGAGGGAAAGTTACGAGGTTACATTTATTAACAGGGAGTAGAGGGTTTTTCCAGGTGATGTTTTTCTCAGCTTTATGATTTAAACACTTAGTAAATTTGTCAGCGTATAATTAAAATATACTATCTCACGACCAACATTACAACCTTAGCTCACCTGATGAGGCAAAAGCTATTTGAGTTCACTGAAGACGACCCTGAGAAGTGGTCGAAAGCTCAGAAAACAAGTTCAGCTCTTGGTTGAACTGATCCAGAGTCACGCTCCTCTGAAATAATAATACGATATCTTAGCAAAACTTATTTACATTCTTATATTTACGTTTGATACTCTATTTCTGTCTTAAATTAACTTTTACATAAAGAAAACCTTGCACATTGTACAGTTTAATTCAGATCAAACAATAACTTCAGACAGTGTGCTTTGATGACTCAGGCCAAATCATAGCCAGACCAGATCATAGGAAACTAACATACATCGAAGGAGAAACTTTTCAAGGGGACGGCTGGAGGAAAGTGCAGAGCTGGGAGTCAGTTTGGTAACAAGGGAGCAAGCGGTGGAAATAACCGAACGAAAGACAAAAAAAAAACAGAACGAAAACAGCACGGACTGCGGAGAACGGGTGTGAGTGAAGACGAGAGAGAGAACGGAGCCTGAAGTTAAAACAAAATATCACAGATCACAGATCAATATAATCTGTATCAGCTGATCAGACATCGCTGAACCCTCTCTTCTTCCTCATCCTTCCATTCGCATGCACGCAGAACCCCTTGCCACTGTCACGGTAGTATTTATTTATTTAGAGCCTCGGACCAATTCCCTCACATCTGTGGATCCTCACCTCCTCTGGGATATTATTTGGAAAGTTTCTTCATTTCCTGTAAGTGATCTCCAGTGCGCTCTGTGAGCCTGATGGCACAGTCACGTTCACTGCAGTGATTTGATGATACACGCAGTGTTTGAAGACTATATTAAAACCTATGAATGACTCGGCTCCGTAACTCCACGATTAAATGGAATCTAAACGTAATTTGCTGCAAGTCATGTTTAAACTAAAAGGTTCGAGTGGAACAGACATGTCGCTCGAGCAAAACTAAGCTGTTGGTTTTATTGTAAATGATGAATTGGATCAATACTCTGACTTCAGTTCACCACCTCACGTCTGTGTCGCCACTTTCCCCTCTCCAAAACGTTCGTACGCATGGGTCAGAGTTTGCGTGGAAATACGCAACGTTTGCTTGAGAAGTGGCGTGCGCACGTTTCAGCCCCCGCAACGGTTATAAATGAGACCTCCTGTTCACTCCCCTCGTTGCTCCTCTCCGCATATTTTCCCTCTGTGCCTCGTTTGACCAGCGGTGGAAGTGTTTGGTCCGTGTGCCCTCTCACTGGCATTTTCCTGTCTGTTCTCTTGTTGTCCGTCCTTTACTTCACATCTTTCACCTCCTCCTCTTGCTCTGTCCGTGATTGTTTTTACGTCTGTCTGCTCCTTCTCGTTTGTTGCCATGCTGTCCGTCTTTCTAGGTTAAATAAAAAAATCGAAATTTCCCCAAACAGCAAGATCTGTCAGGGGATTGTTTAAAATAATAAACTCTTCTTTTCGAACAAACGAAAAACGGACAATACATTGACGTAGAAACTTATTATACTAGTGGAATAGACACTTAAGTTTTGCTTCTTTCCATCTCACTGTGACGACCTCAATGGGCGTGTTCAGCGTGGTATGTCTGTAAGCGAATGATTCCACCCACAATACCTATTAATACATGTAAATAAATCAGGGGAAATGTGCAGAAAATAAAAATTAAGGTGCAATGTTATCATAATATTGTGTGACAACCCTGGAGTTGTCCTGCTGTGGTGTTGTGCTTGTGTGTGTTTCAGGTTACTGTAGGCGGAGTCAGACCTTAATAATCAGCAGTGATATGGCACACCTGTTGCTGACCAGTATTTAAGAGGGCTGCACACTGGGCTCTCCCCTTCACCAGATCTACCACCACATCTTGTTTCTTCTACTCTATCTACTTCTACCTCTTCTTCTTCTTATGTGTAAATCCAACCGGACGTTAGCGTTGTGATTGTCTTGTTTAGTGTGTGTGTGTCCCTACGGCAGTGACGCACTGTGCGGGGGTGTCTGATGCCTGTTTGGAAGTGTACCTCGCGACAATGGCGGAGGCAAGTACGGAGCGGGTGAGTGGAAACGTGGTGACCCACGGAGGTGATAGCGGGAGAGGCACGGAGTTAAAGGCAGAGCAAGAGCTGCAGAAACAAGGGAATGAGAGGGAGCTAACCGTAATGGTAGAGATGGAAGGCGAGGATGAAGCAACGTCGATTGAGCTGATGAGGTGTGTGAGGGAGCTGTGTGTGTAGACGATGACGAAAAAAAGAATGAAATGACCATGAGTCACCCGAAAGGGAATGAGAGGCTCATGGATGGGTTTCAAATTGGAGAAACGATGGTGCATGCTAGAGAGCCAGTTAATGATGAGCTGGTGGTATCATTAATGAATATGCCATTTTACATCAGTGACAGTATGATACTAGATAAACTCCAGGGCTGGGTAGTCTCGGCAGTATCTCAGATAAAGAGGAGGATGTCGCCTGGAAATAATGTGACTGATGGGAGGAGATATTTAAAAGTTAAAGCCACATCCAGTCATTGGCTCTCCATTACTTATCTCTCCTTCGCACACCTATCCTCATCGCTCAGTCTATCTTTCATCTTGTCTATCACCTGTCTGCTACTCTCCACATCTACCTCTTCTTTCTTATATAACTCTCTCTACAGTTCTTCAACTCTTTTCCACCATCTCTACAAGGTCCGTTATTTTTATTTTTCCCTCCACTTGCTCAGAATAATTTTTCTCCTGCCTTGTCTTCTCTAGCCCTAAGAAATACCCTGTACATTTTTCACCCTCTATTGCATACCTCGCCTTACTTCTAATTATTGCACCTTTACACTTTCCTTGTTCTATCTCCTTTAGTTAATCTTTCATCTTTATGTATCCCTCTGTCATAATTACCCCCTTCCCAGCTTTCTTCTCCTCTTCCTCTAACTTCTGTTTTAACCTTTTTTTCTCTTTCTTTCCCCTGTTCTTACTGTTTCTTGCTCATGCCCCTTATCCCCTCTTTCAACCTTCCCCACCATCTCCCTATATCTTCCTCATACATCATGTCATTCATCTTGTGACAACCCTGGAGTTGTCTGCTGTACTTGTGTTGTGTTTCAGGCTCCTGTAGGCGGAGTCAGACCTTGGTAATTAACGGGATGTGGCACACCCGGGATTGGCCACTACTTTAGAGGCCTGCACACTGGGCTCTGGTCTCTCATTCACCGGGTATACTCTTTTCTTTGCATTTTGTTCTTTGTAGTATTATTCCTGTAGAATAAATGCATAAATACTGTAACTGCAGAGCTTTGTGCCATTCAGTGTTTCTTGTTGCACATATGAGCCAAGGTGTAACAAGTGGGGGCTCGTCCGAAATCCAGATCCAGGTTTGTTTCTCACTCTTTTCTGTCCTGAGAAAGTAATAGGCCTCTAGTAGGTTAAGTTTCCCCTGGAATAGTGTACTGGTTGCCCAGGGTGTGTGATAACTTTAGAGTGTGAATGTAGTACTTTGAGCTTACATCGGTAACTAATTGCATTACTTATCAGGCACTAATTAGAGGGATTTACCTTTGGAGTTACCTTTCCTGGTAGGAATAGGCAACAGTATCTCTCTCGGGGGGTCTGTTGGTTTGTTATTTTTGTTTGTTATTTTTGTGCATAAACATGATTTGACTTTGTCTTGGGTACACGTCCATGTCCGTCTGGTGAGTAACAGCAAAGCTGGGGCTTTACCTGGTCATTGGTTTTGTGTTTAAAACACCTGTCATGAAATGCATGAAGACTAGGGTCTATAGAAGGTAGTTAGCATTGGTTAGGCAGATAGTCAGGGGAAAGGTATTCCAAAGGTGATGATAGATATAGATGATATAGGTGATGATATATATATATATATATATATATGTGTTGGTTCTTTTGAAAAGATGGCTACCATGGAGGAATTTGTGCAGTTTCCAAGTGTGGAGGTGCTAGGAAAATGTACCAGGGAGCAGTTGCTAAAAATTGCAGAGCATTATGAAATAGAACGGTTCACAAGGAAGTAATGTACTCTACTTTAAAGGCCCAGTTAGGACAGGTTGGTTTTTCCCCCCTTCGGTTTGTTCCAGAGATGAGGTTGTTGCTGAAGAGGAAGTAGCTGGTAGATCAAGGTTAGAGGGCAGTCCTTTATGACTTTGGTGACATAACAGTTGAACAGAAGACAGAAATTATGTTGCTACATCACTAACAGGAAAGTGAATCACGTGCCCATGAAGAGCGAGTTCATGCCAGGGATCAAGAATGGGAGTTTGAATGATTAAATGTAACTACTAAGCCGCGTGAGGTTGAACTGGAGCTGATTAAAGAGCGTGAGTTATATCCATTTTTGCCAGCAGTGTCCACAGATACTTTTGATGTAGGTTATATTTTAAGGTTACTACCAACATTTTGTGAGAAGGATGTGGGTAATTTCTTTTCTTTTTGAGCGGTTAAGTCAAGCATGCCAGTGGACTGATGTAGAGATGTTGTTCTTGCAATGTGGGCTCACAGAGGCTTAGGTCCTATGAAATTGTGCCGGTGGCGATCGCCAGCAGTTCAGGTAACTGAGAAGATCAGAAGAGCAAACGTATGTAGAGCTGGAGCGAGCACTGACCACCCATTTTAATCGCTGGCTTGTAGCTTATGAGAAATGAAATGGAAGATCTTAAGGAATTGGTTCTGTTCAGTTTAAAGATATTCTTCCTAACCGAGTTACTACTTACATAAATGAGCATCAAGCTAGAAAGATGTTGTGTTGGCTAATGAATACTCCTTATCAAAGCAGAACCTGTAACTATTGTCCAGTGGAGGGACACTGGAAGAAGGGTATGCAACTGTTTTTGGCTCCTTTGCATCGTTTTTTGTTGTGCTGTTCTTTAGTTAAGGCACAGGTGTCCATGGGAGTCCGGCCATCATTCCTGGTTCCAGGAGTGGCGATCATCCTAGGGAATGATCTGGCTGGAAACAAATTACGGCCTGATATACTGCCTTCACTGGTAGGTTGTTCTACCCGACTGATGAGGGGACCTGTTGACCGAGAGGTATTTCCAGCATGTGCAGTAACCCGAGCACAGACTGGTAAAGAGAAAACAAATTGAAGTTATATCTGACGATGTTGTGTGGCTGCCTATTGTTCCTTTGTCTGTCTCTCTTAGTGATTTGATTAACCAGCAGCAAGACGATCCTTCTCTATCAGAGCTTCTCTCTCAGCTTCGCCCATCCAGTGAAAGTCCAGTTCAGCCCACGGGTATTTCCTACAAGATGGTGTAGTATATTCCCTTAGCTAATAGATATCCATAGCACAGATACAAACAATGAATGGTATTTTAATATCCAGCTAATGACTTTCTCTAGCATAGGTATAGATCATAATGACATGTTAATATCTTAAGGCGCCTTGCATCTTAAGTTCAAACGTTAAGGTACGAAACATTCCCAAATTTAGGCAGAAAGTGACGTCATTATACACTCCTGATCAAAATCTTAAGACCAGTTAAAAAATTGCATGAATTTGCATTTTGCACTGTTGAATCTTAGGAACGTTCTAAGTAGAGTTTCAAAATGCAAAAAGAAGAAATGGGAACAAGAGCCCAAAAGTTGTGAGAAGGCAATTTATTGAAAACAACAATTCAACTGAAGTACGCTGTTCTTGGGTGGCTCATGGTCATCTCAAATTTGTTTTCAGTTAAGTACCTGCAACCCAGCAGCCCTCCACACAACTCGCGCACACACCTCATCAGATCCATCGCCGTTGTCACGCTCTCACCCTCTGCCTCAACCACCAGAGTTAGCTTTCTCCCATCTCTTAACACTTCTATGCTTTGTTTGTTCAGAACTGTGTCATTATTATCCTCCTTGTTCTCTCCGCTGAGGAGAGCATCACTGCCCCCTCGCTCCTTTTTTCCTTCCGCCATTTCGACCGGCATCGAGACCCCCTTACAGTGCGTCAATGCCACGGGGGAACACGTAGTGTCAACAAAACAATCTCAAGTCTATTGTCCGGTTGGATTGATTCAAACTGAATAAAGTCTCCGCTGCTGTGTTGCCGTCGCGCTCTGATGCGACTTCCCAGTGGTCCGTTCAGGTTAGTGTGGCCGTAGACTACTGAGGCCACCCTCTGAGCCTTATTTATACATGTAAATATGTCAAGTAAAAGTGGAAAAAAGCTTACAGCACCTGGTATTCCCAGGCAGTCTCCTATCCAAGTACTAACCAGGCCCGACCCTGCTTAGCTTCCGAGATCAGACGAGATCGGGCGTATTCAGGTTGGTGTTGCCGTAAGCGAATGAGTCCACCCTCTGAACCTTGTTTATACGTCATGTAAAAGCTTACAACACCTGGTATTCCCAGGCAGTCTCCCATCCAAGTACTAACCAGGCCCGACCCTGCTTAGCTTCCGAGATCAGACGAGATCGGGCGTATTCAGGTTGGTGTGGCCGTAAGCGAATGAGGCCCCCCTCTGAACCTTATTTATACATGTAAATACGTCAGGTAAAAGTGGAAAAAAGCTTACAGCACCTGGTACTCCCAGGCAGTCTCACATCCAAGTACTAACCAGGCCCGACACTGCTTAGCTTCCGAGATCAGACGAGATCGGGCGTATTCAGGTTGGTGTGGCCGTAAGCGAATGAGTCCACCCTCTGAACCTTGTTTATACGTCATGTAAAAGCTTACAACACCTGTTATTCCCAGGCAGTCTCCCATCCAAGTACTAACCAGGCCCGACCCTGCTTAGCTTCCGAGATCAGACGAGATCGGGCATATTTTTTTTTTAATCTTTTTTATTATCAGAAATATATTCCATTTTATGCAATTACGCATTCATTTATACGTATATCAATACAAATAAATGAAAACAATCCCACAAATTAAACCACCCTCAGAAGCCGCACAAACAATTAACTAAACACACTTTCTCTTTTAAATTAAAAAAAATAAGAACCAGACAGCAGAAGCAGTATCTTATCCCGAATACACTTACCCTCGAAATTAAACTGCCCCTCAGTCCCAAAGCGCAAACCGAACAGCTAAACACAGAATCTTTTAACCTCGACCATTTACCCACAAAATAATCCACCCCTCATTCGAAAAACCACACAAAACCAAAATCCCACACAAAACTCCCTCACTCTCCCACCTCCAAAATTAAGCCACCCCCTTTAAACCAGCCAAATCAACCCCAAACAGTGCCCTGCTCAGTCATCCATACAATTCCATTCTCATACAGCATTCGTAAGTGTCTTTTCCATTCATTCACAAACAGCCTCCATGCATCCAACTTTCTCCTTTCATACAGTGCAAACTTGCGTCTGTTAAAAATCGCCCTCCTTGCGAACCCAAGGATCATGTTGATCTTTTTCCAATTTTTATATTTCCTATTCACTCCCAAGAGTACAGACAATTCCCAACCCCGATCCACCCAGCAGTCTCCCACACTGCACCCTCCCAGCAGCCCCTTGATTTTTCCCCAGAATTCTGCTAGCTCGCAACAATACACAAAAATATGATGAAGTCTTCATCCCTCCTTTCACACACCATACACGTCCTCCCATACACTCCCCTGAGCATTTGGTGCAGGATGATGCATGTGAAAATCCTCCTGTGCCTTCTCTTGAAATCAAGATTGAATATTGCATGCGGTGTGTGCGGTATGTCAATATACTTCCACAAAATGTTGGGTGTAATGTCCGGATATGTGTCTGTCCATTTACTCTCGCATGTGGGTTTTTGCACTCTGTTTCAATGCATGCTTATACCAAATCTTTGTTGTGATATCAGCAATGGCGTGTGTCTCCCCCCCCAGGCGCAGGGAGATTCCCACCGCATCATCCTGCCCAACCCTCCCCTTATTTCTAAACCCGTCCCCCCATTCACTCATCACACTCCCTTCCACTCTCTCCAACACTTTCACAATCACTTCCCTCCTATATGTTATCCCCTTCTCTCTCACTATCCTAATCACTCTTTCTTTATCCCATCTCCCTCCCCTGTCGACTAGATCTCCCACCCGCTTCAGCCCCGCCCTTTCAAGAGCCACGCTCTTGATGACCCCTTTGCCTCCCTGTTTAAAATATGGGCTGGAGAGGAACGGCAGCCTCATCACAGACGCTCTTGACTCGCATACGAGTGTGGTCTTATCAAATAGCAGGAACCACGCGTTGAGCACCTCCTGGAAGAACCGCGGCAGATGTGCATATGCCGCTGCGTCCTGCATCTGCAACAAATTGTCTTTACTCAAGAGACCAAATGTGCTCAGCCACTGGCTGAAGTGGCCTTTCCAGGCCGCCTCCCGACTTGCATCCCTAAATTTACCTATCAATTTAGTTCGTAACGCAGTTCTTTTTGCGAGTACGTCCATCAATCCTAGCCCACCCTGATCTTTGACCCTTATCAGCGTTCTATGCGCAATACTGGCTGCTTTGCTCCTCCAAATAAAGTCTCTAACGACTTTTGCAATCTTCTGCTCAGCCCAAGTCGGAAGCGCACAAGTGCTCAATGCATGGTTCACCTGCGACAAAACTAGAGCATTGGTGACGGCCACCCTTCCCCTTAAAAGCAAACCCCTAGCCCTCCACATACACAGGGTCTTTTGCATACGTCCAATAACATCTTTCCACGTCAAATCATCGCATTCATTCTCATCACTTCCAACATACACTCCGAGCACTTTTCTTTTATTCTCTACTACTTTGAATCCCCATTTGTTATTTAGATCTTTGTTCCTACCCATCCTCATTATTTCAGACTTTTCCCATATTAATTTTTGCTCCTGAAGCTCTCATAAGTTTCTATATGTTTCAACACTATATCTACATCACTCTCACTTTTAACCATTACATTAATATCATCCGCATACTGCATTACGCAAATTTTTCCCTTACCTATTCCACACACTCTTTTATCATTAGCAATTAAAGCCGCCAACGGCTCCGCCACCATGCTGTAGAGCAGTGCTGACATTGGGCAGCCCCGCCTCACTGACCTCTTGACATCAAAAGAGTCAGTCAGAACACCTTTACACTTTATTTTACTCTTAGCCCCCCATAAAGCAATCCCACCCACCCCCTTAATTCAAGATTTTTGTTATCTCCCTTATTTTTATAAAAAATCGTTATTATGCCTAATCCCATACTCTCAGGGAGCCAGCCTGTTTTCTCTACATACTTGCAGAGTTTTTCAACCACCGGAGCCAGAATTTCCTTAAAGCCGACGTAAAACTCGGCTGTCAGACCATCACTCCCCGGGCTCTTATTTTTGTTTAGTCCATCAATAGCACTATATATCTCTTGTACAGAAAATTCACAATCGCACCAAACACTATCCTCCCTACTTAAAGTTTTCTTTAGTGCCTCTAAGGCCTCTCCTACACTATCTTTATCACATGCATCTTTTTTAAATAAACACTCATAATAATCCCTAACTACTTTTAATATCTCTTCCTTATCAGTTACTATTTGACCATTATTATCTAATACTTCCTTTATCTCAGTTTTATTTTGTTTTTGTTTTTCCAAACCCAGGAAAAAGGCTGTGCTCCTTTCCCCTTCGTACATATATTGAATCCTGCTTCTAATAGCAGCCCCTCTACACTTTGCTACCTGTAAGGCACTCAATTTTTCTTTTAAATCCACATATTTTTCCGTACATATATTACCCTCCTCATCTAACAGTTTAATTTCCTCATTTAGTTGTTTTCTCAAATGATCCTCCTCTGCATTTTCCCTTTTCCTTTTTTCTATACCATACCTGACACATTTGTTTTTAATTCTTATTTTCACACTCTCCCACCACACACTCATATTCTCATCATCATTCCATTCATCCATCATTCTCTTCATAAAAAACCCCATGCTCTTCATAAACACAACATCTCCCAAAAAGCTGGCATTAAAACACCAAGGCCTCTGGTTAACTCTCCCTTCCCTCCCTCCCACCTCTAACCTAATCCCCGCATGGTCACTCCAAGTATTATTAATGTATTCCACACTCTTAATTATTTTAACTTTTCTACTTTGTACTAACGCAAAGTCAATTCTACTCTGTTTAAGAGTATTTGCAACAAGTTGCCTTCTTGAAAAAACCCTTTTCCACGGGTGTAGGACTCTCCATATGTCAACCAATTGATTGTTCTCCATTAAATCCCTAAGGGTTCGCCTAGTGCTGTCCCCTTTAAATGTATTGTTACTCGATAAATCAGATTGAGTCAAAATAACATTAAAATCCCCCACAATCATACAATTAGAGTTGCACCACACATTCAAACCAGCCAAAAAAACCCTCCTCTCCTTCTCCCCATTGGGTGCATGTAAATTAATTATTCTAAGTTCCCTCCCCTCATAAACACAATCAACAACTAACAACCTCCCCTCTAAATCTCTATGAACTAAATTAATCCCCGTTATTTTAGCACTATTAAAGCAAATCGCCACTCCCCTGGCCCTGGGAGTCCCTTCTGAAAAATAAACCTGCCTTTCCACTGCTTTCTACTTATATTAAGTAGGTTGTCATCCCATCTAGTCTCCTGCAAACACAGAATATCAGCTCTCATATCCAATATGGCATTTCTTTTATATTCTGTTCTCAAACCGTTAGCATTCAGAGAAAAAATAACCAAGGCCATAAATAATAAAAATAAAATAAGGAAAAAACCAACGAGAAAGAGCCGGCTAGCACATTAACCTTCATTAATAAATTAACGATTCTTGTTCTTCTTCCCACTCCCCTCCGTTTTTTGCTTTGCAGACAGCTTTTTTTTCGCCTCCCTTAGCTCCTCCATGTCCGTATCACTCCCCGAGCTCCCCTCCCTCACAGTTTTATCAACAGAATCCCCACTCTCCCCCACCTCATCATTGCCCCAAGTCGTTTTAAGTACAGTTTTCCCCGTTCCATCCCCAAACATTCTTACCCCTTCCCGTTTTTCACCTCTGCCTCTTACGCTCCTGTCTCCCAGCCGCCGCAGCAGGCCCTTGCTCAGCTCTCCCTTCAGGCCCAGGTCTGCCGAGGTGAGCTCCTCCTCCAGCATTGTGGGGTAAATCCTTCCCCCCAGAGGCACGGTCCTGGTCCATGCTCGCGCCCATGCCCTCATTCTCTCCCTCCTCGTCCTCACCACCACCACCGTCCGGCGCCCCCGGTTCGCCACTATCCGACTCGCTGCCGTCCTCCTCCGCTTCCTCCTCCACCGAGCATATGCAGTCTCTCTCTCTCCTCCGGCACATCCGACATTTTGCCACCCCTGTGGCGCACTTCCGGGCGTAGTGGCCTTGACATCCGCATTTGTGGCAGGTGAAGTCCGGGCACTCACGCAGGATGTGGCCAGGCTGCATGCAACTCCTACACACCTTAATTTGACGGTCATGGATCACTCTGAAATATTCAACACCCGTTGCCTTGTTGAATTTCGTGTAATACGGCAAGGATTGCACAAGCTCATTAAATTTAACCCGTACAATCCTTGTTCCATCGGCTATATTGGTGCCCGGCCACATCCTCCTCTTAATGGACGAAAGCGCCCGGACTCCCCACCCACTTAGTTTGTCAAGGATTTCCTCGTCAGATGTGTACGCTGGCAGGGTGAGAAAAGAAACCTACAGCTCATCATTGCTTAGTTCTTTAGCAATTATCCTAGTATTGTGTACTTTCATACTTGCGCTCTTTCTTCCTTATCCCGTCCACTGTTTCTCCTCCAGCCACCTGCTCTTGCCCGTCTCCAGCCGCCTTGCCGTTTCCATCTCCCCCGGTCTCTCCTTCTCTCCTTTCTCCTCCTGACTCCTCCGCAATGCTCCTTCCTCCTCTCAACCCGCCAGCTTCTCCCTTTTTCTTTCCGTCCTCCTCCACCTCACGTCGTGCTCCATTCTCCGTCCCTCCAGCTCGCTGCCCGCCGGCACTCATTTCTCCCGGTGGCTTCGCCGAAGCTAGGCCCCGGATCACTCCAGCCTCCACAGTAGCAAAAGAACAAAAAAAGACTGGAAAAGTATATATATATATATATATATATATGTATATTAACTCAGGGCGATCCCCCAACAGTTTATGACTGCGGGGGACGAAAAAAAACACAATAACTGGGTTGTGAAGCCAGATAACAACACTCCAAAAAGAAATTCTCTCCACCAGAACAAACAATTCACCATGCGGCTGTCCAAAAACACTACGTACTCCGACATTGTAGGGGGTGCCAGGGTGGTGTGGCCGTAAGCGAATGAGTCCACCCTCTGAACCTTATTTATACATGTAAATACGTCAGGTAAAAGTGGAAAAAAGCTTACAGCACCTGGTATTCCCAGGCAGTCTCCCATCCAAGTACCAACCAGGCCCGACCCTGATTAGCTTCCGAGATCAGACGAGACTGGGCGTATTCAGGTTGGTGTGGCCGTAAGCGAATGAGTCCACCCTCTGAACCTTATTTATACGTGTAAATTAGTCAGGTAAAAGTGGAAAAAAGCTTACAGAACCTGGTATTCCCAGGCAGTCTCCCATCGAAGTACTAACCAGGCCCGACCCTGCTTAGCTTCCTAGATCAGACGAGATCGGGCGTATACAGGTTGGTGTGGCCGTAAGCCAACGAGTCCACCCTCTGAACCTTATTTATACATGTAAATACGTCAGGTAAGACTGGAAAAAAGCTTACAGCACCTGGTATTCCCAGGCAGTCTCCCATCCAAGTACTAACCAGGCCCCACCCTGCTTAGCTTCCGAGATCAGACGAGATCGGGCGTATTCAGGTTGGTGTGGCCGTAAGCGAATGAGTCCACCCTCTGACCCTTATTTATACATGTAAATACGTCAGGTAGAAGAAGAAAAAAAGCTTACAGCACCTGGTATTCCCAGGCAGTCTCCCATCCAAGTACTAACCAGGCCCGACCCTGCTTAGCTACCGAGATCAGACGAGATCGGGCATATTCAGGTTGGTGTGGCCGTAAGCGAATGAGTCCACCCTCTGAACCTTATTTATACATGTAAATAAGTCAGGTAAAAGTGGAAAAAAGCTTACAGCACCTGGTATTCCCAGGCAGTCTCCCATCCAAGTACTAACCAGGCCCGACCCTGCTTAGCTTCCGAGATCAGACGAGATCGGGCGTATTTTTTTTTTTTTTTTTTTTTTATTATCAAAAATACCAATTTATATATACAAACGACATTCATCTGTAAATATTTACACAAAACAATGACATACACACAGGAATCACATTCATGTTAAGGGATAACAAAACTCAAAAAATGATAAAAAAGAAAGAAAAATAAATCACTTAATAATAACACGTGCGCCTGATAAACATAGCGGCACACTCAGAAATTAAATTCTAGTTTCCCTTCCGATGTTACAGATATAAAGCCACACCCGTCAATAAAACATTCAGCAAAGTCCTCAGCACCATATTTAAAGATCAAACCCACATTTCTCCTGACAACCGATTCAAACAAATCCCACACATGCACCTTTTTCCTCTCAAAATGAGCAAGATTCCTTCTTGACATAATAGCATACCTTACATGGCTTAACACAAAATTAAACAAACGAACATTCACATCTTTCCTTTTCCCATTTACTCCAAACAGCAACATTTTGTTCCATTCATATGCCTTTACAAAACCCATTTCCCAGTTTTTAAACAGCATATCTTTTAACTTCAAAACAAACCTACGTAGACATTCACATCGGATATATATATGTAACAAGTCTTCTGGCTCAGTTTCACACACGTCACATTCTCTTTTGTTCTCTTTGTTAATCTGATGCAGCACCGTGTTTACATAGATCCTGTTGTGTCTCGTCATGAAGTCATTGTTTTCACATTCTATTGCATTATATTTGATTTGGAGGTTTTCCCATATCAACTGTACATTCATACCTGGCAGAACCCTCTCCCACATTTTTTCTGATGCCGGTCTTTTCAACAGTTTCGCTATCAGTTCTAAATATATGTTTTTTACTTTTAATTCTTTAAACTCCTTATTTGCATCATTTTTAACAAACACTAGTTTAGGTAAAGGTCCATCCCCTGTCCTCACACACTCTCTCTCAATCAAATACCTCCAGTCTACAGGCATACTCCCCTTAATTATATCATACATTTTTACAATCATATCTCTCCTAGCATCCTCATCCCATTCTCTTACGCAGTCTACCATTGCCTGCCCAGGCAGAAACCCAGGCACAAACTCATAGACCATGTCCTTTACTTGCCTAATTCCTGCATCCATGAAAACCTTATTGTATAGCATTTTGTTGTTATGCTGTATTATAGGATTGAGAAAAACGGGTTTATTCATTACTTCGGTTACATTACTACAGTTGTATGATATGTTGGGTAGGAATTCTCCCCACGCTCTGAACACCTCTTGGTAGAAAGAAGGCACTTTTTCATACATTGGTTCTTTCAAAACCATAAGCAGACTATTCTCTCCACATCTACCAGCCATCTGAACATACATTTTAAAGAATTGTTTCCACCCATAGTCATTCACATCATGGAGATACTTCTTCACTGTTTTAACCCTCAGTGCTTTACGTTTTGTGTCAATGTCCACCAGTTTTAGCCCTCCCTCACTGTACCCTGCTATCAACGTTTTGTGGGATATCCTCGCACCCTTCCCATCCCACAAGAAGTTTGAAGTCAGCTGATTTAATTCAGATAGAACCCATACCGGAAGATCTAGTGCGCCCAAAACATACACACATTTGGATAATAATAAGGAATTAACAACTATTACCTTACCTTTTAATTTCAATTTCCTCTGCTTCCATGCATTTAAAGTGTGTTTTATCTTATTTATCACTCTTGCCCAAGTGATATCTCTTGCTTCCTTTTCGTTTGGACCTATGTTTACTCCTAAAACTTTGATGCAGTCCACCACTCTAAATGCAATCATACTGTCAACCCTATCCCCCTCCTGACCTATACACATTAGTTCCGATTTTTCTATATTCACTTTAGCCCCTGCTGCCCTCCCATATGTTCCCATGTGTTTCATAATTATATTGATGCTGTCCATATTTTCTACTGTTATTGTCATGTCATCCGCATATTGTTGAATTATATTAATTTTCTCACCTGGTATTTGTATTCCTTTTATATTACTATCTTTTTTTATAAGGACAGCAAAGGGTTCGATAGACATGCTATACAACAGTGCTGATAAAGGACAGCCCTGTCTCACTGACCTCTCCAAAGCAAAGGTGTCTGTCATCAGACCACTACATTTGACCCTACTCTTAGCTTCCTTATACAGCAGCCTGATCCAACTCACTATTCTATCCCCAAACCCAAATTCTTTCATAGTCCGAAACAAGAACTCATGCTCCACTCTATCAAAAGCCTTATTCAAATCTACACTCAACACAATCCCAGACTGTTCTTTCATGTGCCTAACAACGTCCCTCACTGTCCCTATTATATCTGCTATGTCTCTCCCTTCGACACTATATGCCTGTGTCGGTGATATTATTCCTCC
The DNA here is from genome assembly GCF_949316205.1 of Platichthys flesus. Taxonomy (NCBI): domain Eukaryota; kingdom Metazoa; phylum Chordata; class Actinopteri; order Pleuronectiformes; family Pleuronectidae; genus Platichthys; species Platichthys flesus. Next base: position 13,836,607 of record NC_084966.1, read on the forward strand.
CATTACCTTCTTAATCCTATACGCTAAAACCCTTGTTAATATCTTATAGTCACTATTCAATAAACTAATTGGCCTATAATTCCCTAACTCCAACCTACTCCCCTTATTTTTAAATAATATTGTGATTACCCCAGTAGCCATGGATTCTGGAACCAGTTGTCCCTCTTCCATGCTTTGATATATCATTAGCAGTATGGGTGCCAACACATCAGCAAACTCTTTGTAGAATTCACTGCTCAGGCCATCTGAACCAGGGCTTTTATTGTTTTTTGCATTTTTAATTGCTATTTGTATTTCTTCTACTGTAATCTCTCTGTCACACATGTCTTGCTCGTCTGCTGATATCCTTGCATCCACACCACTCAAGACCTCATCAATACATACTTTTTCTGTATTCCCTTTTTTATACAAGTTTTTATAGAAGCCTTCCACTGTATTCAAGATGCTAACCAAATCATTTACCTTCTCCCCATTTTCATTCTGTAGTTCGTTTATATAATTATTTTCCTGCTTATTTTTTTACAGGTTTAGAAAGTACGCTGTGCACCTTTCCCCCTCTACAGCATACTGTACTCTACTCCTTACTATCGCCCCATCACATTTATTTTTCTCACAATCTTTTAGTTGCCTTCTCATCTTCAGCTAATTTTGTATATTATAATTTCCATCTTTGTCTGCTTTCCCTGCTTCTTCGTTTAATTTATTTTGTATCTCTTTCTCTACCTGATCCATTCTGAAGTTCTTTTGCTTGGAATAGTATATGCTTTTCTTTTTAACTTTTTCTTTCAAATTTTCCCACCAAATACAAATATTATCTTTGTTTAATCTGTTCTCTATTTCTTCTTTGATACATTTTGCTATCATCTCTTTATATGAATCCTCTCTTAATAAGCTGTTGTTTAGGCACCACATTCCTCCACCTACATTCCTTATACATACGTCCTTTAACCTCAGCGACAGGATTGCATGATCACTAAGAGTGGTAAAATTATATTTCACCTCTTTTATTTGGCTGACAATGTTTTCCTTAACTAGGACGAGGTCTATTCTACTCTGTCTAAGGGTCCCCATAACCACCTGCCTCCGCGAAAACACTTTTAGTTCTGCATTTTCCTCCCTCCATACGTCCACCATTTTGTGTTCTGCCATCATGCTTTTCAAAAAGTTCCTTGACCCATCATACCTGTATTTTACATTATTTGAATAATCTAGTCTTGATAATTTTACATTATAGTCACCAACCATTCTTACAATCTCCCGTGCACAGAACCTCCAAGTCCTCAAAAAAACCCTTTCTCAGTTCCTCCACGTTTGGTGCATAGATATTGATTAATTTGTATGTGTTTTTATTGTGGACAAATTCTATCGCTATCACACGTCCATTCCCTCCACAAAAGGTTTGCTTGACACCACTAACAGACCTCTCTCTGACAAGGATTGCCACTCCACATGCCTTCGCACTCCCATTGTCTATAAATATGGGCCCTTTCCAAATCTTTCCAAGGGTTTCCACAAGTTCATTATCCCAATGCGTTTCTTGAAGGCACAGTATGTCAGATTTACAGAGTTCAATCGTTCTTTCTATTTTGATCATGTTCCTCAGGCCGTTTGCATTTAAGGATGTTATTATGACCATAGTAATGGTGAAAAGAAAAACACAGCTTTCCAGAGATGCTCGATTGTTCATACCTTCCGCTCTTTTGGCTCCCTTTTGTCCCTCTTTTTGCTCATTCTCTTCCTGCTGGCTTTCACCGCCTCGTAGTCCATCGACTCTCCTTCTCCCGATGTTCTTGTCTCCACCACCTCCATGCTCGAATCGTCTGGCTCCTTAGGTGAAGCATCCGCAGCAGCAGCCGCAGCCGCAGCCGCAGCAGCAGCAGCAGCAGCAGCAGCAGCAGCAGCAGCAGCAGCAGCCCCGCCGTCCCTTGGAGCCTCACTGCAATCCGGGGCCTCCACCTCTCCTGGTCGGTCGCCTCTTCGTTCACTCGCCCGGGCTGAGGGAGTTTTGGGCGCTTTGCTAGCACCTTCCTCTATACTTTGCCCGGATGCTCCTCCCGTCATGCAACCCGTCTCACCGGACACTCCATCCGCACTGCTGCCGATGGTGGATGGGGTAATTTCACCCCCGCTGGCAGCTCCGGTGTCCTCGTCCTGCTGTCGTTGTTCCTCCTCGGACCAGGAAACGCGCTCGTCGCCGCCGGCTGGCTCCGCGTCCACCGTCCTCTCCTCTCCGCGCTTCCCCCCCTGCAAGTCACACTCCCTAGCATAGTGTCCCTGGCGCTTGCATTTATAACAGGTGAAGTCTGGGCATTCTCTCAAAATATGTCCTGGCTGGATGCACAGCCTGCAGACCTTCACCTGCCTGTCATGAATTACACGGAAGTACTCCCCTCCGTCTAGTGTCTCGAACTTTGCTGAGTAGGGCAGCGACTGTACAAGTTCAGTAAATTGTACTTTACAGAACCTTGTCCCGTCCACCACGTCTGTCCCAGGCCATTTCCTTCTTTTGATGGGCGAAATCGCCCTCACGCCCCACGTTGAGAGTTTCTGCCTAATTTCAGCATCAGTGATATAAGATTGCAAGTTTAGAAATGAAACAACAATTTCATTGCTGCGAACTTCCTTGGCAGTCACCCGAGTGTTTTCGATTTTGAAGCCATCTAATAACCTTGTCTTGCCCTTTCCCTCCTGCATGGTGATCTCGTAAGTGTTCATACTTTTGACCCTGCATGCCAGAACAATCCCACACTTTTCCATGATTTCCCGCAACAGTTCCATCATGGTAATGTAATCCTCACCGACGGGCTCTACAATCAATGTCAGCTCCTTTTTATAGCCACAATCACCCTCACTTTCTCCCTGTCTCTCTTTATCTCTCCGACCATTCGCCGTGCTTGCTTTATCAATAGGCCTAATTACGGAATTGATCTCCTGGGTTATTCCTTTCTCGCTGGCTTCAATATTTCCAGAATCATTCTCCCGTTCTACATGTGCCAAACTGTCCTTAACTTCCATGTTTTCCTTCACAAGTTCTTCCCCACAATCACTAGAAGCATAATCAATCTCGGGTTCTGCATTAATCAAAGTGGCCTTACCTTCTATTTTGTCATTTATCAAATTATCCATCCAATCACAGAAAGTATGAAACAATCCCCCAAACAGCCAGGCTGCAGGGGAAATGAATCACACATAAAACTATCACAAATGCACCTTATGCCTCACAAGCACACGCGGTCCCAACAAACACTCGACTGCTCTCTGCTCTCTGCTCACTTCCTGCTTGCACACCTGAACGGGATCAGACGAGATCGGGCGTATTCAGGTTGGTGTGGCCGTAAGCGAATGAGTCCACCCTCTGAACCTTATTTATACATGTAAATACGTCAGGTAAAAGAAGAAAAAAGCTTGCAGAACCTGGTATTCCCAGGAAGTCTCCCATTCAAGTACGAACCAGGCCCGACCCTGCTTAGCTTCCGAGATCAGACGAGACCGGGAGTATTCAGGTTGGTGTGGCCGTAAGCGAATGAGTCCACCCTCTGAACCTTATTTATACATGTAAATACGTCAGGTAAAAGAAGAAAAAAGCTTAAAGCACCTGGTATTCCCAGGCAGTCTCCCATCCAAGTACTAACCAGGCCAGACCCTGCTTAGCTTCAGAGATCACACGAGATCGGGCGTATTCAGGTTGGTGTGGCCGTAAGCAAGTGAGTCCACCCTCTGAACCTTATTTATACATGTAAATACGTCAGGTAAAAGTGGAAAAAAGCTTACAGCACCTGGTTTTCCCAGGCAGTCTCCCATCCAAGTACTAACCAGGCCCGACCCTGCTTAGCTTCCGAGATCAGACGAGACCGGGAGTATTTTTTTTTATCTTTTTTATTATCAGAAATATATTCCATTTTATGCAATTACGCATTCATTTATACGTATATCAATAAAAATAAATGAAAACAGTCCCACAAATTAAACCACCCTCAGAAGCCGCACAAACAACTAACTAAACACACTTTCTCTTTTAAATTAAAAAAAATAAGAACCAGACATCAAAAGCAGTATCTTATCCCGAATACACTTACCCTCGGAATTAAACCGCCCCTCAGTCCCAAAACGCAAACCGAACAGCTAAACACAGAATCTTTTAACCTCGACCATTTACCCACAAAATAATCCACCCCTCATTCGAAAAACCACACAAAACCAAAATCCCACACAAAACTCCCTCACTCTCCCACCTCCAAAAATAAGCCACCCCCTTTAAACCACCCAAATCAACCCCAGACGGTGCCCTGCTCAGTCATCCATACAATTCCATTTTTATGTTTTCTATTCTCTCCCAAGAGTACAGACAATTCCCACCCCTGATCCACCCAGCAGTCTCCCACACTGCACCCTGCCAGCAGCCCCTTGATTTTTCCCCAGAATTCTGCTAGCTCACAACAATACACAAAAATATGATTAAAGTCTTCATCCCTCCTTTCACACACCATACACGTCCTCCCATACACTCCCCTGAGCATTTGGTGCAGGATGATGCATGTGAAAATCCTCCTGTGCCTTATCTTGAAATCAAGATCGAATATTGCATGCGGTGTGTGCGGTATGTCAATATTCTTCCACAAAATGTTGGGTGTAATGTCCGGATATGTGTCTGTCCATTTACTCTCGCATGTGGGTTTTTGCACTCTATATGTCAATGCATGCCTATACCAAATCTTTGTTGTGATATCAGCAATGGCGTGTGTCTCCCCCCCCAGGCGCAGGGAGATTCCCACCTCATCATCCTGCCCAACCCTCCCCTTATTTCTAAACCCGTCCCCCCATTCACTCATCACACTCTCTTCCACTCTCTCCAACACTTTCACAATCACTTCCCTCCTATATGTTATCCCCTTCTCTCTCACTATCCTAATCACTCTTTCTTTATCCCATCTCCCTCCCCTGTCGACTAGATCTCCCACCCGCTTCAGCCCCGCCCTCTCAAGAGCCACGCTCTTGATGACCCCTCCGCCCCCCTGTTTAAAATATGGGCTGGAGAGGAACGGCAGCCTCATCACAGACGCTCTTGAGTCGCATACGAGTGTGGTCTTATCAAATAGCAGGAACCACGCGTTGAGCACCTCCTGGAAGAACCGCGGCAGATGTGCATATGCCGCTGCGTCCTGCATCTGCAACAAATTGTCTTTACTCAAGAGACCAAATGTGCTCAGCCACTGGCTGAAGTGGCCTTTCCAGGCCGCCTCCCGACTTGCATCCCTAAATTTACCTATCAATTTAGTTCGTAACGCAGTTCTTTTTGCGAGTACGTCCATCAATCCTAGCCCACCCTGATCTTTGACCCTTATCAGCGTTCTATGCGCAATACTGGCTGCTTTGCTCCTCCAAATAAAGTCTCTAACGACTTTTGCAATCTTCTGCTCAGCCCAAGTCGGAAGCGCACAAGTGCTCAATGCATGGTTCACCTGCGACAAAACTAGAGCATTGGTGACAGCCACCCTTCCCCTTAAAAGCAAACCCCTAGCCCTCCACATACACAGGGTCTTTTGCATACGTCCAATAACATCTTTCCACGTCAAATCATCGCATTCATTCTCATCACTTCCAACATACACTCCGAGCACTTTTCTTTTATTCTCTACTACTTTGAATCCCCATTTGTTATTTAGATCTTTGTTCCTACCCATCCCCATTATTTCAGACTTTTCCATATTAATTTTTGCTCCTGAAGCTCTCTCATAAGTTTCTATATGTTTCAACACTATATCTACATCACTCTCACTTTTAACCATTACATTAATATCATCCGCATACTGCATTACGCTAATTTTTCCCTTACCTATTCCACACACTCTTCTATCATTAGCAATTAAAGCCGCCAACGGCTCCGCCACCATGCTGTAGAGCAGTGCTGACATTGGGCAGCCCTGCCTCACTGACCTCTTGACATCAAAAGAGTCAGTCAGAACACCGTTACATTTTATTTTACTCTTAGCCCCCCCATAAAGCAATCCCACCCACCCCCTTAATTTAGTCCCAAATCCAAGTTTCTCTAGTACCCTCCCCAAAAAAACCTGATCCACCCTATCAAACGCTTTATTTAAATCAATCCCCAGCCACAATCCTCCCTCCTCTTCCATATCTCTTACTACCTGTTTTATTGTTATTATTGAATCCCCAATGTCCCTCCCTGGAATATTATACGCTTGAGTTGGACCTATTACTGAACCTATTACCTCCCTTATTCTATTCGCAAGTATTTTAGCAATTATTTTATAGTCAGTGTTGAGTAGACTGATTGGCCTATAGTTATCAAGATTTTTGTTATCTCCCTTATTTTTATAAAAAATCGTTATTATGCCTAATCCCATACTCTCAGGGAGCCAGCCTTTTTTCTCTACATACTTGCAGAGTTTTTCAACCACCGGAGCCAGAATTTCCTTAAAGCTGACGTAAAACTCGGCTGTCAGACCATCACTCCCCGGGCTCTTATTTTTGTTTAGTCCATCAATAGCACTATATATCTCTTGTACAGAAAATTCACAATCGCACCAACCACTATCCTCCCTACTTAAAGTTTTCTTTAGTGCCTCTAAGGCCTCTCCTACACTCACAGAAATATTTAACCCTAACTTTTAAGATTTATGTAATTTAATTAATAACAAAGTTCCATTTGATTATTTTTTATATTTTGAACATAAACCTACCACATAAACTTTACATGATCCATATGCATCAGTGTAATAAAGCCTATTCATTTGAAATGCATATTCCTCAGGTTTATGTATTCAGTATTAATATAATTTATTGAATTTAAATGCATATTATTCAGGTTATACATTTAGAATACATTAAGTATATTTGTTTGAATTACATAGTAATTAGGTTACCTATTCAAGATGAATAAAGTGTATGTGTTTAAGATACATAACAATTAAGCTTAAATTCAATCAAAATGCATTAGATTTATGTATTTTTATGATTAATATCCATTAATATTTTTCTATTAGGTTACCTATTCAAGATGATTAATGTGTATGTTTTTGAAATACATAACAATTAAGCTTAAATTTAATCATAATGCATTATTTTTATGATTCATATTCAATGGATTTTTTCTATTAGGTTACCTATTCAAGATGATTGTGTATTTGTTTGAAATTCAACAATATCTCAATGATGCATACAATCAGACCACCTTGTTGATTCAACTAATTTATTAACGCTTCTCTTCACACAGACACTGTACTCAGCAGGTAGTGTAGCTCTTCAACCAAGTAATCTACTGCTATAGATGGAACATGAAACATGTTTTGTAATTGCAATAGAACAGAGGCAAGTTAGTATCTGCTCCAACAATGGCAGTAAAGGACCTGCTCTTTTTTCTAGATCTAGAACAAACAAACAAACTACAGGCTCAACAACATTCCTTACATCTGTATCTGCTGGAACGATCGCAGTAATGGGATATGAAAGGACAGAACAAACTCTTCAGGCTCAACAACATTAAACATATAGTAGTAGAACATAGGTCTCTTCCTGTACTTCCTCCTCCCATCACCACCCCACCCCAAAAAAAGAGTCACCTGAGCAATTTGAGTTTCAGTGCTCGTACTTTGGCTGAAGGCTTGGACGATTCCAGGTCCATCAGGATCTTCTGGTAAGCTTTGAATGTATACTTCAAGTTTTTTGGATAGCTCAAATTAAGAGCATAGACCAACCCATAAAGCATTACGCATGCATGGTTGATACTTTGGAGGTTGTTGAGAACTTGGACCCCTTCCAGGACCATACCGACATCTGCAAAGAGTCCACCAGGACCATCATGATCATCACCCTCAGCTTGAACGGTGTAGATTGCCATGGTTGTCCCTGCGACATCTGCCTCGGCCTCACTGCATTCGATGTCCTGAAAGATGGAGAGAACAGAGAACAATGAGCTGTGTCACCCTCACCTTTGACCACCAAATTCTAAGCAGCTCATCATTGAGGCCAAGTGCGTGTTAATTTGAAAAAATTCTCTGAAGGCACTGTAGATATAGCGTTCATGAGAATGCGATGGAGTTCAAGGTTACAATGACCTCAAGATCTTTGACTCCCTAAAAGCCTGGAAAACAAAACAAAAAGTCAAGTTATGTATAAATGGAGTTGTACATTCAATGATCATCAACTATTTAAATATGATTAAAAAAAAAGTGGTGTTTGAGCATTGTTGATCACAATGAGGGTTGTGTCAAAGAATCTAGATGCCATTCCTTACCGTGTTTGTGGTAACTGTGCCGTAAAGAATGGCATGTCGTGTCTCATTGCTTAAAATTAATACTCTTATGGTAATCCTTTAATTTAGTGAATATTTAATGGTGCACATGAAACATAAGAGACCAACTTACATGTTCATAGGTTCGTCCTACTCTGAGGCTAAGGTTTTGTGCTTCCTTAAGACGCAAGGATTTCCGGGAAGACAGAAGAGACTGCACTTTATCCAACGAAGCATTTGACCTGCCACAATAAAAATGGAGTCAACAAAACATCCCTTAAAAATATAAAAAAATCTGTGAGGTTTATGAAAATATTCAAAGTAACCAATACCCAAAAGAGCCAAAGTAGGGTGAAAGGACAGTAGGAAAGAGGCAAACCTACTGCTCCCTCACTCCTACCCTCCACCATCTCTCCTAATCTCCTCTCATAGGGTAAGGTTTACTCCTCCCTCCTATCCAACCCTCTCTCAAGCCGTCCTCCCTCTCCCCTAACCTCCTTCTGTTTCCTGTTAGCAAATAGAAGGAACTAATCTCTTCCTATCCTGACCTTCTCTTCCCTAACCCATCAACCCTTGCAAATGCCCCATTCTACTAAATAGAATCAGCCCCAACAGCCAAAACAAAACAAAGTATCCTTACTACTACACTGTTTTATGACTTACCTCTTCACATCCGGCTTTGGCTTTATAGTCTGCCTCAGATCCTCAGCTGCCTTTTGACAGAAAAAACAATAATTATCCCATTATTTCTCTCCACAGATATCAGCCCTAAATACAATACAAGGTATGGTAAAGGATGAAGACAGGAATTGCATTATCTTTGTAAACCTCATTGTTGAAAAAATTGAGAAGTAACAATTTCGCCCTACTTTTACACCTTTTTAAAATCCCATGCTTTATGTATGTGTGAAGTTACACTGTGATAGGAGGTAACACACAATAAAGCTATATGTGTGAAGTGTGTGGGAGACAGAGAGAGAGAGAGACAGACCGAGAGGGAGAAGACCTAGGGGAAGAGAGAAAAGGAAGGACGGAGAGACAGACCGGCCCTTGACTTGTACACATTTTTTAATTTTGGCCCATGGCGTATGAGGTTGACACCCCTGGGTTAGACCAAAAAAATACTTACATTCTCCATCTTTGCCATCATGGCTCCGATTTTTTCCCCTGTAGCTCCCCCTTTAGTGTTGAAAACCCTGATCAGGTCGCCGGTCAGGCGGTCCAGTTCCCTCAAAAATGTTAAGGTCAGTGGTACAGTTGTCAGCCGCATAAACTCCAAGTTGATCTGTAAAAGACAACAGAGACAGGACACAGACTTAAACAGGGGCAGCTGTTGCTCAGTTGGTAAAGGGGTCAATCATAGACCGAAGGTCAGAGGTTCAAATCCCGGCTCTGACTGTCCACATGTCAAAGGGTCCTGGAGCAAAGCTAGAGCACTGCACAGCAGCTGGCTGCCGCCATTGAATTGTTAACTGGGTGAATGAGAGAAAGCCATTGTAAAGCACTTAGGTTTGGGTTGGGCTCGACGCTAAGCTTTTTTCCAATTACCAATTACCACATGTGTGACAATGTGTGACATTGAATACACAAGTTACTAAACTTCAGATTCACACTTGCCTCAATGACGTCAAAGAGTGCTGGCCATTTATTGAAAAACTCTGGAATCTTTGGCTCCTGGAGAACCTCCTGTCTCCTGAGGGAGAATGTACGCTGCATCTTTTCCTTGATGAGGGCCTCATCCCTTTTCTTCTTTTTTACCTGAAATGGAATGAAACGTCATTGTCATTATACAGTAAAGATACTTGTATAACGAGATATGATAAACTCTCAGCAATGGTACACAATACAATTGGAAACAGAAGTATTAACAATATGAATAGGGAGTAAGAATATTTTCCAAACTGAGCGTAATAGATAAAGAAAAATGAACTGTGCAAAGTAACCACAAAACAGCTTAAGTGTCCAGTGCTGTGCAAAATGAACTGTTGGGCTGCTTGAGCTGAGCTGGACAGGAAGTATAGTGCAAAAAACATGACGGGTTAAAAGCTCTTATACTGGCCATGCCGTGAACATGGTGTAATCATGGATAGGTAAGATATGTATTGCACATTATACCTCCATCAGTAGAGCCACCCTTTCCATCTCCAAACTGTGTATTGTTTCACCACTAGGGATGTTCGGACTTGGTTAGAAGCTTGGTTAGAACATCCTCAGTTAATAGTTCACTTCTCTTTGTGGCAGATGAGGCTGACATGGGTATTTGCTTTATTTTATCACAAACCTGTTGTTGTTGTTTTCCGTCAAAAGTGTTTCGGCAACTGCACTCATGCATTCTTTGATAACCCCTCCATCAGTAAATGGCTTTTTGTGTTGACCCAAAATCCAAGCAACTCTGAGGGAACACTCATGAGCACGTTGTTGGGCAGTGAATGAGTGGCTCAGGATCCTGGTGGACTGGACATATTGGGCTCTGAGACCACTTATTTTCTGTGATCTCACTTCAGATTTAGGTGGGTATGTTTGTTCAAAACCTTTATGTTTTGTCTCATAATGGCGTTTCACATTGGCACTTTTAATAAGTGCCACAGTCTCTGAACATATGAGACACACTGGTTTAGTGCTCCCAGTGGGAAGAATGAACAGAAATGAGTCTGTCCATTCCGGATTGAATGCTCTATTTTCGCTGTCCACTTTTCTTTTTTTGGAGAGCGACATGTGTATCTTATGTTTTCTCCGGCTCACTCCTGTTTTTCTCCTTCTTTCCGGCTCACTCCTGTTTTTTTTTCTTTTCTCCGTCTCACTCCTGCTTCTTTCCTTTTCTCCCTCTCACTCCTGCTTCTCTCCGTCTCACTCCTGCTTCTTTACTTTTCTCCGTCTCACTCCTGCTTCTTCACTTTTCTCCGTCTCACTCCTGCTTCTTTACATTTCTCCGTCTCACTCCTGTGTCTTTCCTTTTCTCCGTCTCACTCCTGCTTCTTTCCTTCTCTCCGACTCACTCCTTTGTTTCTCTCTACCTGTACCGCTATCTTTCCTTTTCTTTCTACCGTATTTTCGTGTCTTACTTGCCTCTAACTCTGTCATCTGTCGGCAGCGTCGCAATGTTTACCGCCGTGAATGCACAGACTTGATTGGCTGAGTAGTATCACATGGGATGGCTTTACTCGCATGCAATTGGTCAATGCGCTTCCTCATCCGCTAAACCACTACCGTAATAACTACAAAAGCTGCGCCTGTTAGAAAAAACGGAAGCTCCGCTAAACCACTACCGTAATGACTACAAAAGCTGGCTGTAGGTCCGGGTCCGTATGGGACGGCTTCTGGGTCCGGACCCGGACCGCGGTCCGCCAGTTAGTGACCCCTGGTTTAGAGGGTTCTAGACCAGACCGGGTTGCTTCTGGTGTGAACGACATAATCGGTTAATATGTGCCCCGAAAGGAAAATGGCGGCGCTTCGCGGCTATTCGCTTCCACGTCCGGTGTGTCCCTGCCATTCAGATACCCGAAAAGTTTTGAATGAAATATATTTCAATTCGCCAATCATTGATCATTTTTCCTACTCCACATCGTGGATGAATAATACATCCATGCTCCGCATACAGCACGAAGTTTAGTGAATTGCTAGCTACGTTAGCTAGCGAGTGCCAGCACATGAGGTAAATTAGTAGGCCTCAAGATAAAACTGCTTACAGTCATCACGAATTCCGCAGATTTGATCATTAGTGAATTGATATTAATGTAATACGGTAAAAACTGCACGAATAATACACAGATTGATGTAAGAATACAAAGGATGACTCGGATTACTCACCATTACACCTGAGCTGGGAAGATGGCGTCCAGTGGAAAACGAGGGTGTCATTTCCTGTTCCGCTTCACTTACCGGTAGCCTTAATTGTATGCGCACCAATCCCATACATTTTAAGTAAAAGAATCGTGTTTGTTTCACAGCTTTGATTATTTAAACCATTTTATTATGTATTAAGTAATTACATTTAATATATTTTAGAATTGACAGAATTACACAGATTATAATTAATTTCAATACATACATTTAAAAAATATTTAATTTAAATAAAATCTAATAGATGTATATGCATAAATATAAACTCTACCATGATTCATTTCTGTGAGTGTACACTATCTTTATCACATGCATCTTTTTTAAATAAACACTCATAATAATCCCTAACTACTTTTAATATCTCTTCCTTATCAGTTACTATTTGACCATTATTATCTAATACTTCCTTTATCTCAGTTTTATTTTGTTTTTGTTTTTCCAAACCCAGGAAAAAGGCTGTGCTCCTTTCCCCTTCGTACATATATTGAATCCTGCTTCTAATAGCAGCCCCTCTACACTTTGCTACCTGTAAGGCACTCAATTTTTCTTTTAAATCCACATATTTTTCCGTACATATATTACCCTCCTCATCTAACAGTTTAATTTCCTCATTTAGTTGTTTTCTCAAATGATCCTCCTCTGCATTTTCCCTTTTCCTTTTTTCTATACCATACCTGACACATTTGTTTTTAATTCTTATTTTCACACTCTCCCACCACACACTCATATTCTCATCATCATTCCATTCATCCATCATTCTCTTCATAAAAAACCCCATGCTCTTCATAAACACAACATCTCCCAAAAAGCTGGCATTAAAACACCAAGGCCTCTGGTTAACTCTCCCTTCCCTCCCTCCCACCTCTAACCTAATCCCTGCATGGTCACTCCAAGTATTATTAATGTATTCCACACTCTTAATTATTTTAACTTTTCTACTTTGTACTAACGCAAAGTCAATTCTACTCTGTTTAAGAGTATTTGCAACAAGTTGCCTTCTTGAAAAAACCCTTTTCCACGGGTGTAGGACTCTCCATATGTCAACCAATTGATTGTTCTCCATTAAATCCCTAAGGGTTCGCCTAGTGCTGTCCCCTTTAAATGTATTGTTACTCGATAAATCAGATTGAGTCAAAATAACATTAAAATCCCCCACAATCATACAATTAGAGTTGCACCACACATTCAAACCAGCCAAAAAAACCCTCCTCTCCTTCTCCCCATTGGGTGCATGTAAATTAATTATTCTAAGTTCCCTCCCCTCATAAACACAATCAACAACTAACAACCTCCCCTCTAAATCTCTATGAACTAAATTAATCCCCGTTATTTTAGCACTATTAAAGCAAATCGCCACTCCCCTGGCCCTGGGAGTCCCTTCTGAAAAATAAACCTGCCTTTCCACTGCTTTCTACTTATATTAAGTAGGTTGTCATCCCATCTAGTCTCCTGCAAACACAGAATATCAGCTCTCATATCCAATATGGCATTTCTTTTATATTCTGTTCTCAAACCGTTAGCATTCAGAGAAAAAATAACCAAGGCCATAAATAATAAAAATAAAATAAGGAAAAAACCAACGAGAAAGAGCCGGCTAGCACATTAACCTTCATTAATAAATTAACGATTCTTGTTCTTCTTCCCACTCCCCTCCGTTTTTTGCTTTGCAGACCGCTTTTTTTTCGCCTCCCTTAGCTCCTCCATGTCCGTATCACTCCCCGAGCTCCCCTCCCTCACAGTTTTATCAACAGAATCCCCACTCTCCCCCACCTCATCATTGCCCCAAGTCGTTTTAAGTACAGTTTTCCCCGTTCCATTCCCAAACATTCTTACCCCTTCCCGTT